>NC_056728.1:1085158879-1085278879 GCF_019279795.1 Protopterus annectens
ATGGTACCTATATTGCAAGTGAGCAGTATCTCACACACACACACATATACTGAGGGTGAGGGAGTAGTGAGGATAGACCTGATCTAGAAATGTATCACTGCTAGGATGCCAGCATAGGTTCATAGGTAAATATGGGGTTATTTGTCCTTATTGGCTATTTTAAGCCTAGCCAATTTCTCACAAAGGCGAGAATCAAACCATGTACCTTGTACATGTGAAGTAAACACCCTACCCATTATGCCAACCTGCAAGGCTACAAGTAACTTTATACTTAATGGATGATGGATGATGGATTTTCCTGTCAGATCCCACTTTCACACTGAGACCTCCCCTGTAGAAGGGAAGCAAATAGACACACGATCTGTAGGAAAACAAATTATGCTCAGCAGGCAAGGAGGCAAAACTAACACCAAAAAGGTAATTCACAGTGAGAAAGTAAGCAGTAAATGTATACAAGTACAGTCTCACATGCACAGATATTTTGATTACTGTGCAGTGCCACAGTAATGATATCCTTCATGATCATGTTATTATTTTACTGCTTATGATGTTTGCCAGAACAATGTCATAGACAAATAAATCATGGGGCTATGTCAGTAGGGCATCCTTCTAAAATTACAGTAGTCATTAGGATTGCAACTGAGCTGGAATGAAAAAGAATGTCAGTAAGAAACAATCAGAGCCAGCACAGTGGATATGCAACATTATTAACTTTGTAAATCAAGACATGAGTTGCGTTTTTATTGATGGAAAGCCTGAATAAAGGCAACAGCTGGGCATCAACACCCAGTTATGCAGTTGGATCATAAGTTTCCTCACAGACAGGCCTCAAAAGGTTTGTGTGGGTGACAGTAGTTCTGGAAGCATAACTCTGAATATGTGGGTACCACAGGGATGTGTCTTGAGTAATTTATTATTCACTTTGATGATACATGACTGCATGGCCAGACAGGAGTCCAATAAATTCATCAAATTGACAGATGACACCACAATTATAGGTCTAGTCATGAATGGAGAGAAAACAGCCTACAGAAGTGAGGTAGAGCAACTGATAGGCTGGTGCAATAGCAACAACTTAGCTTTGAATGTCAGCAAAACCAAAGGACTGATTGTGGACTTCAGAAGGTGTCAGGAAGCACATAAATCTCTAGAGATAATAGGGGTATCAGTGGAGAGGGTCAAGAGCATGACATTTCTGGGAATATACAACTCAGAGGACTTGTCCTGGTCAGAGCACACCAATTAAGCTGTCAAAAAAGCACAGCAATCGTTGCACTTCTAAAGGAAACTGAGAAAAGCAAACTTGTTGCAGTCCATCCTCCAAGCTTCCTATAGGGGCACCATCAAGAGCATCCCAACCAACACAATAGTCTGGTATGAAAATTGTAATGTCTACAACCAAAAGGCTCTCAGGTGAGTTGTAAGGGCAAAGGAGAAAATCATTGGTTCTTTACTTACACCCTTGGAAGACTTGCATGAGACTCATTGCTGCATAGAAAGGGCCAGAAAGATAACCAATGACCTTACCCATCCTGCAAATATCATGTTCTTCCACCTCTCCTTGCATAGAAGATAACTTAAGAACACTAGAAAAATTATCAGAAACTAAGAAAAATAAAAAACTGGAAACAATGGATACCTGTGGACACAAACACTTTAATTATAAAATTAAGATTTATAATTAAAGTGTTTGTGCCCACGGGCATCCATTGTTTCCAGTTTTTTATTTTTCTTGTATAGAAGATAAAGAAGCATGTACTGCAAGACATGCAGGCTGAACAACAGTTTTCCCCTTATCAATTAGACTGTTGAACTCTTTTGACAGGTGAACCAGATGAAAACCAGCTCCTCCATTCTGTCCATTTACCTAGGCATGTATATAGCTGTCTGATCAGGAATAGTACACATTGCAGGTTCATTACGTTCTACTAATTTTTACTAATTTTACACAGTTCATATAAGTGCAATACATATAGTCAATGTCCATATTTGACTGTGCAGTTCTAACTCTCTGTTCTTCACCTATACCCTTATACAAGAAATTCAAGAGAGTGCAATATACACTGTGCAATATCTATATGTTGTTCTAGCTATTTCTATTTATATGTTATGTTTTTGTGATGTCATATTACTTTTTTTTTACTAAAATATTTTTCTGTATTTATGGCCTTGCAGTGGGAAAGAAGCAACACAATTTTGTTCAACTAAACTGTGGTGTATATTTGAATGACAATAAAGTTTACTTTGACTTTGACTTTGATAAAAGAGAGGAATGCCCATTGGTTATGTTTTAGTTGAAGGTGTGGCCTCAGCAAAACCAAATGTAAAGTAATTTTCAACACTATATGCAAACAAGGTTTCTGACAGGTAAAACAAGGTAAAAAAGCTCCAAAGTGTGTACATTTGATATGACATTAGGAAGCAAGTTCCATTGATTTCCACATGGTATTTTATCAGCACCAGAAGTATTTCAAAGAGCTTTTGCACTTAAAATCTGTTGCAAACACAATTAATAACCCAGAAGCACGAGTCAGAAAAAGAAAGAGCATGACAGAATATGTATATAGCTGCTAAAAAGATTAAGGAATTATGATTTCAGGTTAAATAAGAGTAAATGTAAACTTGGAGTAATAGGTGGTTTATATTCTAACTGAATCCCATTGCAGAAAAATCAGATAAATTGCGCAATTGACAAAACTAGAAGACAAACAGGCTTTATTGAAGTTTATAGGAATGTTTTTTTACTCATCAAAGTTTGTACCTAAGATGACTAGAAATAACCATTACTCTAAGAGCCGTTAGAGTGAGATGTTTCATGTGAATAGAACTATGAATAAGAAAAATGTTTTGAAATGTTTAAGAAACTAATTACATATGAATCAGTGTTAAAATACTAACACATCAATAATCCTGTTGTATTGCAAGTATATGTTAGTCAAAATGGTACTTTGACTGTAATGTTAAATTTGAATACACTAATTGCTTGTAAGTCAAAAGCCATTGCGGACACACAAAATATATATGGTCTTATATAAAAGACACTGTTAATATTATTGTATGGATGTGAAAATTCCATAAAAAAGATTTATGGTAAACAAGCAAAGGTGGAAACAGACCACAAATCTTCATCAGCACAGTTAGAGATAATCAGTGTTAAAATACTAAGATGTGATTAATCCAGTTATATTGCAAGTATATGCCAGTCAAAATGCTATATATTAACCATGGTTCTATATTTTAATAAACTAATTGCTTATAGGTCAAGTGCATTTGCAGTTGTTCATATAGAATATGAATTGTTAATATTATTGTATGGATGCAAAAATTCCCTATATATATATATATATATATATATATATATATATATATATATATATATATATATATATATATATATATATATATATATATATATATATATATATATATATATATCTACAGTAAAGAAGCTAAGGGAAAACAAAGCACAAGCCATTACAAAGCACATTCAGAAAGTCTTTGTACAATGTACCTCCAACACTGTACAAGATGTAACTTAATCAGTATAAGTAAGCTTTATTTAGATGTAGAACTGAACACAATCATTTGCATGTTCAAGAGGAAATAGTTATGAATGGCTTTAATATTAGCAAACAAATAGATAAAAGGGGAAAGCAAGAAGAAAATATCAGAAATAGCTAAGGCTAATAGGATTTCTTCAAAAATTGTTTGATAAAGAATGTAAAGAAAAGATACTGAGGAGTATAATAAGAATGTGTGTGCATGGGGTGGGCTCTATAGAGATGAAGGAATTTATGTTGTTTGACCAAAGCAGGAAAGATTATAAAGAGCTGATAAAGAAGAACTAGAAAGGAGTGGAAAATAGGGGCGGTACTGTTTTTTTTCATAAAGATTAATGATGAAAAAAACATATCAGAAGTTATATCTATAGACATTAGTATGAAAGATTAGTAGGAGACTAATATATAAGTAAAGAAATATGGAGAAAATATGTTAGAAATAAATTTGAGGGGAAAGAGGAGAAAATAAAATGCAATAGATATTATGAAGAAGGGGAAATGGATCTTGCAACTAAATTTAATAGTAAAAAATTGGGGAAATAATATTAAGTTTGAAAATAAATGAAACGAGTCTTAGCAGGAAAATGTATCATGTAATAAGAAATAGATTGTAAGAGATAAATAAGAAATTGGAATTTCTCCAGCTCATTGAGGGGCAACATATTTCTCATCCAGAAAAAAGGGTACACATTAGATCCAAAGAATTATCATCTTAGATACAATTTTGCATATGTTAACCAAAAATTTGCAACTCAGTGTTGTTATGTACTAAATCACTTAACAGGAAAATATGTTACACTTAGGAATCAAGCATTGTTTACTGCTTTTATAGATCTGGATGCTGTATTTGACACTATCAGTAAAGATATACTGTAGGAAATCATGAGAAACAGAGGATCAGAGGATTTTCTCCAGTTTAATATTAGTGATAAGAGCTATATATATAGAAATGCTACTTGCATAAGAATACACAAAGAATAACAATTCTCTCAACTGATAGAGATCAGAACTGGAGAAAAGTAAGGATGCCTATTAGCACCAAAACTCTTTTAATATATAATGATGCTGGATTGGGGTAGATGCTGTAAAGGAACTCTACAGATACCAAAGATCAATGAGACTACACACCCTATAATTTGTTATGCAGATGGTATATCCATACCTGTTCTCACAAGAAGATTATTACAGAGTCAGATTGAAAGTTTAGGGGAAGATTTAAAGGTGATCAATTTAACAGTTAATACAAAGAAATGTAAATATATGATCTGTAATGAAAAGAAAATGAAAGGTCATATTTACGCTAAAGGGCAAGAAATGGAGAAAGCGAAAAACATAAAGTATTTAGGAATATTTTTTATTGAGAGTGGTAAATTGAATTTGCATATAGGGTACTTCACACACATATGGAATTTGCATATAAGGTATTTATGACATCAAATTGAAAAAAGAATGTACAATTTACTCAGAATAGATAAGAAATTAAGAGGAAAATGTATCAAGCCACTGGGGACTAAAATGCATTCAGCAATATCACTGGGACAGAAATATGGGGGTCTGGAACTAAAGAAAATTTAATGAAAAAATCTATAAGTTAATCAGACATCTTTTTAACATGCCACTATCATTTCCCAAAGTTTATATTCATAAGGAATTTGGAATTTGAGCAGAGAAACAAACTATGAAAATGACAGTTTTGACTAACTGACTAGGGATTATAAAATGTTCAATGAAAGATTTGATGAGACAAGCCTGAATAGAAAATCAGAAAAATAGAACATAGTGCTTATCTTTAATTCAGACAGTCAAAGGTTGGTTAAACAAATGTTTATAAAAATGAACTAACTTAATTGGAATACTTTTAAAAAAGGATGTCCAAATAAGTAAGCCTTATATTACTCATTTAAGAAAGGCTGTCAAAAAGGATGAAAATTTACTGATAGGAAATAAAACAAAGCTGATACCCTGATTTTTTCTAAAGAAAATTAATTATAGATACTATACTAAATATCTAGATGTAATTGAGAATAGAAATATTTTAAAACAATTATTTAAAATACAAATTAGTGTTATTTGAAAGTATTTTGTTTTAAATTAAAGATATAATAACGAAAATGAATACAAACCTTGCAAACATGACATGCTTTTAAAACAAAATTCATTGCATTTATTTTGATATTCTGGCATGAATAAAGGAATCAAGGATAGAGCTTTAATGAAATTTTAGGTTCAAATTATCAGAAAATCTGGAATGGTAAAATGGAAGATTTGTGTATACCTTTGTTTTGGACATGTTATTGTGACATAATTTTATGAATGGTAAATTAGACTAATAAAAATGTAGTAACAGAAATGCAGCTGTTGCTATTAAGAGTTAGTGAGATAAGGAGTATTTATGACATTTCAGTTTTTGTTAACTTTGTGTATCTTGCACGTTTTTTATAAATTGTGACACTCTTTGATAGAAGCAATACACTTACCACTACTACCATTACAATAGTGTGATTTGAAAGTGAACGTGAAACGTGAAAGTGAAATGCTGCAGAAAGGAACTACATATAATACATATGCACTGGATATTTACCAGATAAGAATGAAGAATTGCTGGAATAGCTAGAGACTTTTACAGATATTCTGTACTTACCAATAATACAATAAAAAGCAAAGACTTCCACAGATGTACTGATGCTACAGTTGGTGCTTGTTTAAGCAAACAACTCCAGTATAAAGCAAAAATCATCATTAAAGAAATGACTTCTTATTTTTTTTTTTATAAATAAGACATAAGTTGTGTCCATGGTTAAATGCTGATAACTGATATTATAATAATGCTCAGTTATGAAAACATATGCTTGAGTGGATGTGAGTGACGTTTAAGAATAGGAGAGTATAAAAAATAGCAAGTTACATAATGTACTGGCCAGGAATGGCAACCCTAATACAAGAAGTAGTACAGAATTATGCCATATGCCATGTATACAATAGCAGGGTCTATATTACATCATCGCACGCTTAAAAAAGTGAGCGATGATTAATTGACCCCATGAAAGTGAAAGCTTGCAATGTCAAAACCTCAGAATAGCGATTTTTTTTTTCCAAGGGGAAAAAAAATCGCTGTTCCAAAAATAAATAAATAACTAAATAACTAAATAACTTTAAAACATTACATAAAGGGAAATAATTCACTTAAAAGCCACTTTGCTATTTTGCCTTTTTGTTCTTTTACGTTCGATCAAGACACATTCGACAGAATGCGTCTGTGATCACGTAATTGGATCCCCAATAACAGCAATCCCAATCCAAATGAAGAGATGACAACAAACCCAGCACCAGATCATCTACACTGTCAAGTTAGCACCAGTTTGTTCCATTTTAAAGAAACAATATTTCTTTTTAGGCATGAGTGAGTGCGCGTGTGTGCCTTCTGTGGAAGGTTGGGTGCCGGGCTGGCAACTCGACACTGTAAAACTCTACTGCCAATCATGAGCAGACAGGTGACCCACTGTGATGACCCCTAATTGGGATAAGCTGAAAGAAGAAAATGTGTACATAATTGTAACAAGTAATCAGGCTTTAAATATGTTAGTGACTAGCTCACAGAGTTGCATGCATGCAGCACCATTCCTAATAGAAATCAGTGTGAATAAATGACATGCAAAGGACACAAATTCATCAGTGTGTGTATTGTTTCTAGTGCATATTGACAAACATTTTTTGTAACATTCTGGGGAGACTGAGTATTGTTTAAGTTTCTTGTCATTTTTAATGAATAATTGTATTCATGTGTATATTTATTGTATTCTTCTATCTTTAATATTTTATGTGTTGGAAGGTAGTTCCCCTTAGAAGGTTGTTTGAAGCAGTTTTATTTTTATTAATTTACATCAGTTACACAAAACAAAGTTTTAACAGAACTGGCATTATCAAACTCCACTAATCAATGGCTCATTCCACTGACTTGTGAAACAAAGAGAAGAAACAAGTGTTTCGAAAGAGGTCAAGAGAACTGCACTCCCACACTCCTACAATGTAATATAGACTAACTCTTGAGATCTGTCAGCAGTGGAGTAAAGATGAAACTTCCTTAACCCCACTGCCTCTGATGTTGCAACAACACACACCACACACATGCATAAACACACACAACACACACACACACACACACACACACACACACACACACACACACACACACACACACACACATCTATTGATAGTAGATTTCTTAGTCAAACACACACACTTCTGTCAGCCAAACAGATACACAAAAACATTCATCAATCTAGTACTCACCCACATACAGTCTTACACTGAACAATCCATTGCTCGTCCACATACACTTGCATGTAACCCATTTTCGTGTGTATCTTTTACTTTTATAGTATGCATCACTGCTGTTGTTAACATGGTTTAGGTCACTTTTATTTTACTTATTTTGTTGTTTTTTTTAGTTTTATTGTAGCAGTGGAAGTTATTATTGTGTTGTGCTTTTATTTATTGTACCTCCTGTAGTACAGAGTTTAGGTATTAGCTGTGAATTAGGCTCAAATGATTATGATGCAAGCACAGTGCTGATAAATTGCTGAAGACAAAGGTAGACTGGTGAGAAATACTTGCAGACAAAATAGTTTATGCTGTAGCTCAGATCAATCATTTTTATCTAACCCATGTATTAGGGACTGCCATGATTAAGATAATAAATACGTATATGTGCATATATTGAAAAAGGAAACATATTGATTCAATTGTTAGCCACCAAAGAGAAATCAAATACTGCCAGCAAACTTTTACTTTAAGGACAGGATGTATAATTTTAGTAGAAAAAGGAAAATGTTAAAGTTTAAAACAAAATTTCATACCAGCCCTATAGATAATTAGTATAATGACTGACTCTCTCTCTCTCTCTATATATATATATATATATCTATGGAATTTCAGGGGTGTGCTGAAGTACTTCGCATTGTGCTTTACACCATTATTCCATGCATGAGCCAGGTGAAGTGAGGAAGTAAGGAAGAAAGTCAAAGGTCGCTCTCCTCATACAGTTTCACCATATACAGCCTTGGGTATGTATAACAGCATGCTAAATTACCTATACCTCATGCCACCAGCTGAATAGTGTGTTAAATGCACCATAAGGCTTACATATAAAGGCTTCATCCTTCTCTTTATTTAAGGGTTGAATGGTATGAGGCAAAACATGAATGTTTTGTGTCTCCCATGGCCCAGACCATATAGAATGGAAAAACTGGCATGAATTCAAAAGCTGAAGCCCTGTGACTCACTTCTTCAGACTATACTCAATTGGGTTACCCTCTGTTCCTGGTTATATATCTGCTTTGTTTTATTTTCCCTGTTTGGCAGTCATGTAATTTGAAAAAAAAACATTGCAAATCGCAAATATCCTGACATTTTTAGAGAAAAACAATATTTTCCAAGTTTCCTCCAATAGCTGCATAAATAATTATTTTGCAACTGAATGCTTTATTGTTTTAATATGAAGCAACAAAACCAAATGAAATGCTACAAGCGTGAAGTTTCATTTTTGCGAGCAACTTAAGTCCAGTTCTTTGTACTCATTTCCATAAAAAATGTCCCACTTTTGGCACTGGAAAAATGTGACAACTCTAGTGATATGAGAAAAGCCTAAGGTGCTGTCCCTCAAAGCAAGGAAATACAAAAGCTAGAGTTCAAGCACTAAACATCCCAAATCTCTGCTTGCTTTTACTATACCTGTTTATTACAGCAAAATACTAATCTGCACTAAGCCAGCTCTGTGGTGTACAGAGACAAAGCCCTGACTATGTCTCAGATGACCAACATTTGAATATGGCTTGAACACCAGGAGAAGCTGGCCAGGGAGGATAGGAGTGAGCATCTGCTGCCGGTTTGCCCAGTCTTTGCGAGAGAGGAGGCTTTGACTTACCAAAATGATAACATCTAGTGGGAGCACTCGGTGCTACCAGGTCGAGCCTGCTGAGCTCACACTGTTACAGTGCACTTCACAGTTGCAGCTGAAGGAAAACTCAATAAGTGAAAGTATGCTTCCCTCAGTAGATAATGAAGAGTGAGGGGGCTACTCCCACAGAAGAGGATAAGCCACCCCTCCACGACCATCAAACGTGCCATCTCCCTACCATCTGAGTCTTGCCAGATAATGCAGTGCTGAAAAGGGATTCAATAAAGGAAAAAATGGGCCATAGAGCTTCCACATACCCTGGGAATGGCTTCTCCTGGATCAATGGATCAATAGGGTCGCCAGTAGTTTTGACATTAGACAAGATCTTGGGAGGAGAAAAAAATCTAATCTGCTGTAATTTACAAGTGATGTACTGTGAGGTGTTATACCCAACTACGACTGAACTAATATATCTTGTGCCAGACAAGGGAATATATCCTAGTTACAGTACAGCATGGAAGTATAATATTTATTCATATGACCTGTGGTATTCCATAATCTTCCATAAGATACACTATGTTCTGTAAAGGCAAAAAAAATCATATTGCAAGCCTCTCTCCTGAATAATATCTCTCAGATGAAGCATATAAGCATTGAACAAAAAGTGACCAGGAATGGAATCCTGCAGTTAACTACAAGTAAGTGAATAGGAGGAAGAGGAATTAACCCTTGAAACTACTCATTGAGTTTACCTGAAGAGGAAGGAGGCAGACCAATCCAAGTCTAGTGCTGTGATGCCACAGTAATGTTATAAATACTACAATAGCAGCAAGTGGTCAACTGTGTCAAATGCTTACAAGAAATCTAACAAGATTAATAATAAATATAAACATTAACCTATCTTACTAAAATGTCTTTAAAGACTGCGGAGAAGACTATCTCAGTACTAAACCTTGACTCAAAACCAGACTGAAATGGATCACTGATATTGCTACTATTGGTATATGTATCTACTTATACATAATCCACCTTCTGAAAAACTTTATATAAATGGATTGGATTATCAGGGTCTTCAATATGTATGCCAGTCTTTTTAAAGCCAACCAAGGCCTCCTTCAAATGAGATGGAAAAACTCCTAAGTGCAGATATGATGATATGGTAAGATGAAACCAAGAACCTCAGGACAAGAATTCATAAGCCTGTCGGGGTAAATACATACTCCATGGATAGTTGTGTGCAGACTGCAAATAAGAATAAGAAAACTATCATAATCAATAATTAAAAAGTCATACCAGTTCTAAAGTGGCAAATATTTCTTAGGTTTACAAGCAGACAGTTTCTGGGACACTTGATCGTACTGAGGCAAGTTTTATTGCAAAATACTGGCCATTTCACATGCTTAGTCCTAAATTTGATTTAAATATGCACAGCAGCATCAAGAAAACCCATTGAAACTAGGTACCCTTCATAGATTAAATAAATTCCTTACAGAATCTGCCAAGGTAACTCTAGCTACCACTTACCTCTTACTCTCTGTCTCTCCTATATGGAGCACCTATCATGACCATCCTCCAAGTCCCATTTAGTTCTAAACTTGAACAATTATACAATAAATTTAACAGATTTGATTGCAAAAATATTACCAGGCCTACCATTGTTTAGTACTGAAAATGTTTAACTGGCTTCACCTGCCTATCTTATACCCAGCTCATCTTAACCCACAAAATTATCTTTACTCCATTTGCCTGCCAATCACTTAGCCCCATAGTCCTTTTCTTTCTAGCAAGCCAACCCCTTCAGTCAAATGATAAACAAATGCTTACCATCTACAAACCACAAAGAGTTGCCAGGGTCAGTCTGTATTTCAACAATGGAGCTAGAACTTGGAATAAAACTCCTATATTAGTCAGATCTATCTCACACCTTCATCTTTTTAAACCATTACTAAAAGATTTCCTTTCTGAACCCATGGTGGTGGTGCTGCAGTAGCGTTGTCACCTCACAGTACGACGCTGTCCGGTTCTATTCTCAGCTTGAGCGTCTTCTGCATGGAGACATGCGTGAATGGGCGTACCTTCGTTGAAGGTTGTGCGTCAGGGCTGGTAACTCGGCACGTACAAATCAACTACCAATCATTCGCGGACCGGAGTTCCGCTGTGGCGACCCCTAACCGGGAAAAGCCGAAAGACACAAACAAACAAACTAAAAGATTTCCTTTCTGCCTCCTGGCTTTGTCCCTACTCCTCATCTGGGACATACCTTCTTCTAACATTCTTCATCACCTTCTTATACCTCACTTTATAGCACTAAATTAACATTCTTATCCCCTTCTAATAATTAACTTTACTGTAGCACTTAAACTACTATATCTACTTCTAATTTAGGACAGCCAAATTTTCATTCCATTGCTACTTCTCTATTAACACTTACATTTGCTTATCCCCTCTAAATACCTCACTCTAATGCATTTCCCAAATTACTTCTATCTTATGCACTACCCTTTATCTGTAAATTCTCAATACAATTATGTATATTAATGTTTGTGAATATCAATGCAAGTGTTATTATATTGACTACTATGTTATGCATACACTGCAGTTGTATTATAAAATTTATTATTATAAATATCGATTACATTAAATTTGTTACCTTGGAACTTTTCCCTCCAGCCTCCACTGAAAAAGGGCAACTGTGCCTGGTCAGACTTTGCTGGCAAACAAAAGTCAATAAATAAATAAAAATCACTAAATAATTTTCAGATAAAACCTTTGTGGTGTTGAGGTAAGCTGAGAGGTACAGCTTCCCTACCACCACCATGAATAGGACAATCAGAGCAGAGATCTCATAGGACACGTACCAAAACTTATACTGGATGATTATCATATAGCATACTAATGATGGCTATTCAACAAAAGGCTGCCTTTGTGGAGCATGTTACAGTACCACAGACACTCTAACCTTAGATCCATCTTCCTGAGTTCATTGAACTCAACAGCATATGGTGACACACATGGCACAAAGTGGAGTGGATATAATCATCATGGAAATAAAAAATCCATGGAAGCCATCCAGACTTTTTATATACTCTGATGAGCTAATCAGGATTGTATGCACAATCGTCATGCATCTTCTGAGAGGACAAGAACTAAAAGGTCTGTGGTGATCAGACCAAACCTTCTGCCAAGCACCACTCCTTTGTTAGGGGTTTGACCAAGACTTGGTTGACCATGAAATTAAAAAAAGGCAAAAGTCAAATCAAGCCATCCATGTAACTGAATCCATTACCATGTCACAGGTTATGACACCTGAGGCACTAAAAAGCAATCCTCCCAAACCTCAAAGACCTTTAAACACTCACACAAAGCAACACCAAACACCACACAAATGCCTACACCCAGTAGAGCCCCAAGAGCAAAGCCCATAAGGCAAGCAAACACATTTCCCAGGGCTCTTGTCACAGGGACTTCCATTGTACAGCACACAGATACCCCACTCACCAGAATGAACAAGGAGAAGATAACTGTTAATTGCTTATCTGGAACCAGGATCCAACAAGTTGTACATGCACTCTAGTCACTACACGACAGGTGCCAGTATGATTCGTTCATAGTCTATGTGGACATTAATGACCTGATAAAGACTTCCCTGGATTATATGAAGAGACAAATTCTTGATTTGTCTGAATATGTGTCTCAGACAGGTATGTGCCTTGCATTGAACTGCATTCTACCTTCACCAAGTATGATGCCACAGTATGAACAAAAGATGATTGACTTCAATAATTGAGTTACTTTCTGGTGTCTTTCCAGGTAGATTCAATATTTGTCAGCATGCCAGGACATGGTTAACAAACTACATTGCTTAGCAAATGATGGTCTGTACCTGCCTCCCCTAGGTTTCAGAACATTGGCTAAAACTTTCCCCACCCCTTAGAGCCTTTTTTAAAAAAATGCTACATTGACAAACCTATCAATATAGCAAACAAAACCCAAAGAAACCTAAAGGTGTTGCTGTGCAATGCTAGGGGCCTAAACAAAAAACTCCACACCCTACAAGCTCTCCTCAGTCTGGAGAATATAGACATCTGTGCCATTACCAGGAGATTTTCTAGGGGTGTAATATTTTGCCCTGGTGGGAAATAGCATTCTATGATATTGATTGTTTTGCCTGGGATTAGTTTGAGATTGGCATAAATGATTTCTTCATTGTTGTAGTGAGGGGCAGATGAGTTCAGGAGTTGAATATTGAGGTAGTGTTTAAATATCAATGCTACACCACCTCCTTTTTTGGACAATCTGTCTATGCGAAGGATGTTGTATTCAGGTGGAAGTATTTCCTCACTTTTGATGTGAGGTTTGAGCCAGGTTTCAGTTAGGAAGAGAATATCTGGGGAATATATGCTTATGCTGGTGTGTAGTTCTTGGATTTTATTGCATATGCTGCTGATGTTTAGGGACATTATAAGCAGGTGTCTTGTTTTCTTGTTGGCTAGGAGTTGAGTTGTGGGGGGGTTGCTTGGACTAGGGTTTGTAGTTGGGTTGGATTTGGGAGGACCAGGGTTTGGATGGATGTCTCCAGCGAGGGCTAGTTTATAGAGGGTATTTAGAATATGTTTTATATACATAGTAAATTACTTATGGTATCTTAGGGATATTTTATTTTTGAGTGTGTTAGGTGTTTGGTAATGAAGTGCGTATATTGGGAGGATGGTTTTGGTGGCAGGGGTTGTGTAGTTATAGTGTAAATGTTTGAGGGAGGGTGTTGAGAGAATACAGTGGAAGTTGTTGGGGCATGTGACTGTGGAGTCTTGGTAGGATGTAATGTGAGTTAGCACTATGCAGGTTAGGATTGTTATTATATTAGGTAGTAGCATGATTCTGTTGGATGTAGGGGGAGGAGTGAGTAGTGGTGTAGCCTAATTGCTGGCAATTAGGTGTGGGGTTATAGCTATGAATAAATGCAGAGGTACTGGGGGTGGGTGGGAATAGGGGGCAGGGAGAGGAGTGGAGTGAGCATAGCCATAATATTGACTGTTGGGATGGGGTATAAAAGTGCACTGATATATTATACTATAAGTAGAGCTGACATGTTTTCTCTTTCTCTTTCTTTTGTATAGATAAATGTCTGGATTAATGCTCTTGGCTTAAACTAATAGAATTTTTTTTGTGTAAGCATGTGGGCTTTAAAAATAACAGAATATTGTTATTTTAATGAAATGTTTTCCTTTAGCAAATGAATGCTCAGTGTGAGTTGTGAAGTCTGCAGCAGAGGAAAGCTCTACTTTTTATTCTTATGTTTCCATGGAGACATGTTGACTACAGTTTTCAGCAATAAATCTCAAGAGATCTGGGCATTGTTTGCTGAGGGAATCATAAAATTAAAAGGTACATAGGCAAGTAGCTTAGAAAATAAAGTTTAAAATTATTCAAAGCAAATAAAAGATAGCAGCTTTCTTGGTACCTAGATACTTGAATGCATTTACTAGAAAAGTGTATAATTTAGTTTTGTTTAACGATAGCCAAGTTCACTTTTTTGTAATGCTAAAATTTAATGGTTTTGCTAGCATACAAGCTGTTTTTCAAATCCAGGAAGGGAATACATTTAAGACAAGGACAGGCATTGTTTTGCTGTAATTATGAGCATAGGCTGTAACATGCACCATAACATGGATAACCTTAATTTTAGGATAGGTAATGCCTGTGGGTGCAGTTGGAAATTTGGGATAATTGTTCCTATCTGTGGGGGGGGGGTAAACTTCATTATTTGATGATTTGGCATAGTTTTGAAAGTTTGGTTTAAGATAATAGGTTATGGGGGGTTTCTGTGGGTGTTTTTTTTTTCATTAAAACAAAAAGTCTTATAAAATATGACATAGGTTAAAATGGAGATGACAAGAAACAACTATATAAAAGATAAACCTGCCAAAAATGATTGGGTGCATGTAACGCAAAAGCTGGAAATAATAATTTTAAAAAGCTGTCATGTATAATAGGTGTTTATAACTTTATATCATCATGGCTACACTATCCATATTATTTTGGAAAGTGAATTGCCTCACAAGTATAGATAAAAAGGTAAGAGTATTGAATCATATTAGGAAATGCAGTGTGCAAATAGCAATGCTATAGGAGACACACTTGGAAAGACGTGAGCATGAAAATTTGATAACGAAAGGATTGCAGGATGGATATTCAGCAGAATATCGGGATCAAAGGAAATAGGGAGTACTTATATGAGTTGCTATTGGAGCTCAAATAGAGATATAAGAGTGGAAAAAGACAATAATGGTAGATTTCTGGTAATAAGGGGCTAGTGGCAAGGTAGGAGGATTATGCTGGTATGAATTTAAATTCCACCTAAGACAACTATTATTGAGCTGAAGAACGTTTTAGGAGAAATAATCAACAAGGAATATTACTTATACGTGGACACTGAAACTTGACTTGAAACAGTGAGGATGTATCTGGAAGACCTAGAGGGTAAAATGTAACAAAAGAAGGCAGATTTCTGAAGAATGTTATTAAAATATTTGATATGAAAGAAGTGAATTTAGTAGCAGGAACTCAGAGAGAATTTACATATTATTCTCTGAGATATAATAACTGGGCTAGACCAGACAGAAATAATATTTCACCTGGACATGTGCATTTAATTGAAAGTTTTGACATGCATTTAATAACTATTTCAGATCATGTGCCAATAACAACTAAGATAAAAATGCAGGGTAATTAAGTAAAAGTGTGACACTGGGACTTCCTCATCTACTTGTTAAAAAGAGATGAATTTAGGAAATGTGTGGTGGAAATTATTCAAGAATTATTAGAGAAGATACAAATGTTGTCAGTAGTTTTAGCTAGTGAGTGGGATTAAACAAAAGTGGAGTTTAAAAATAAGGCAGAAATAAAAGAAAAAAACATATGGTTAAGAAGTAGCAGGAATTATTTAGAGGGACAGACAAAGGTTAAAGTATAGCAGAATGAGGGGAATGTCACAGAACAAGAAGAGGAGCAACTACAGAGTGCTAAAGAGAAAATAAGGGAGTATCTGGATAATATGCATTTAATAGTATTGTTGTTAAGATAATAACTTCAGGGTGCAAAAACCTTTAACATAAATGACTTAGGCACCAGAACGTTGAAAGATTGTTGCCAAACTTAGTGAGCATATAACAAAGAAAAATTACAAGAGATCCTGTAGAGTTATTAGAGATAGTTTAGAAATTTTATGAACATTTGTATAAAACAGAGGAATGTGGAAATCAAGAAAGAGCACAAATAGAAATATTTATGGAAGACTTAGGTATGCCAAGGATAGAGGCAGATGAGTTTCACCAATCAACAGTTAAGTCAACAGGAGATGAGATAAAGATGGTGACATATAACCAATCTGTAATAAACTCCCCAGGAATTGATAATATTCCTGTGAAGTTTGGAAGCTAGGAGGGAAGAAAGTGATAAAGATCTGAAAGGTTTTGTTTAAAAGTATTTTCAAAGCAGAGAAACCACCAACATTCTGGAAGAAAGTTGTGGTGGCTGTAATATACAAATATAGCAAAGACCCATCTGACCCAGCTTCCTATAGGACCATTTTAATTTTAAACCATGATTATAAAGTGTTTATGTGTATAATAGTTAAAAGAATGGAAAAAGTGTTACCAAAATTAATAGATACAGATCATTGTTTTTTTGCTATTTGCAGATGATATTATTTTATACCTGATAAAACCAGAAAAGGGCATCTCCTTGAGTCTTTTTGGGATATGAAATTAATGAAAATAAAACAAAGGCTATAGCTGTAAACTATGTAGCCACATATGAGTTGGTTCAGCAATACCCATATTTATGGGGACATGATAAAATGAAGTATTTAGAATTATGGATTAAAAGGAGTCAGTTAAGGCAGCAAAGTATATGTGGGAAGAGACTAAACAAAAGATAATATAAAAACTGCGAAAATGTAAGTTGCTGATTATGGATATGATTGGCAAGATACAAGCAGTGAAACTGTTTTAGTCCCTTTAGTTTTATGTACAAATCATGTATACTTTTATCAACCAGAGGAGACGTTGTAGACAATAATTAATAAAGAGTTGAAGGAATGTATCTGGGAGGGGAAGAGGGCAAAGGTCAAGTGGGATAAAATGATCTTTCATATAGAACAAGGTGGTTTAGGATTACCTGATTTGAAGGGATATTTCAGTGCTACACACTTAAAGTTCATATACATAACAATAGCAGGCACCTATAATTCAAAGTGGAAAGGGATGATAGTGAAGCAGGGGGAAAGTCAAGGAATAAGGAGAGAGTCGGATTTTGAATGCAAATTCTTAAGGATACTAACAACAGACATACAAAATATTACTTTCATAAAGTAGAAAAAAGTATTCTAAGACCTAAGCCAACATGAAAATGAAGAAAGGAGATGTTGCTGATAGGTATAACTACAATTTGGTGTACAGAGAATAGGCAAGTGGGAGCTGGAATTTACTGGAAAAAATTGGCAGAGGAACCAAGGTAATTGGAGGAAAAACTAGAGCAGGAAATGTTATAAAAATGTGAAGAAGCGAACAAAACATTTAGACTGTAGGCTAGAGACTGCCTTCTCTATCAGAGACTGATATCAGAGTACAGGCAAAGAGAATCAGACAGGGGATTCCTTAGTGAAAATCCTGTTCTGGTACAGTTTTTAGCTGGCTCTAGAAAGGAAGCTGCTGTTAGAAAAGGGATAATTAGTGGGGCATATAAAATATTGCATGACAACCATAGGAATCAATCAGAGTAGATTACAAAAGACTGGGAAGAGAGATTGGATAAGCAGTTTACAACAAACAATGGGAGGACATTAGTATGGCTCCCAAAAATGCACCAAAGTCTAGAAGATTTAGGATTTTTGCTTGTAAGTGTTTGCATAGGTAGTTTTATATCTCAAGCAGACCCCACGGTATTTTTCATCAGATAGATGCTAAATGTCAGAGGTGTGATGAGGAAGAAAGAGATAACTGGGAACATATGTTTGGGAGTGTAATGAGTTGGTAAACACAAAAAATTCCCTACAGAGTACTCTGTAAGAAATACCAGGTGAACAAATGGGTGTAACTAAAGAATTGATTTTTTGAACTGTGATACAGGATCTGAATTGCCGAGACACAGGAAGGCCTTTTTTTAATTTAATTCTGGTGGCTGACAAAAAAAATAATGATTACTAGAAAATGGAAATCAAAGTCTAAATCAATTGTATTTGAAGTACTGAATATTGCAACGCAGATAAAAGAACTGGAAGGGTGATCTTTAGAGAAGGGTAAGAGCAAATTACATAGAAAACATTGTAATCCAGACTAACACCCCCACCCTTACCCCCCTACCTAGACTCTTAACCCAACTATACTACCACCACTACTAACCACAGTCAGAATTAGCTAGTTGTCTTTACATACTTTAAAATCTTGTATGACAACGTTGTTACCAAATATTATAAACGACAATAAACTATTTTTAACTTGCAACATTTACTGTATATACTGTTGATAATCAATATATTTTTATTGTATTAAAGCCAACAACCTGTAATGTTTACTATTGCTGCAACTTTGTATCTCTATTTATCATGTACATTATGTGGAGCTTTTCTCCCCGGGCATCCACTGAAAAGGGACCTGCATCCAGTCAGAATTTCCCAGTAAACAAATGTAAATAAACAAATAAATAAATACATTTTTTCTAGGACTTCTCCTGTTTCAGCTATTTCTAACTGGGCCTTATCCAGCTGTTTATCTGGACCTTACCCATGTATCAAAGGCCATTTCTTCTAACCTGTATTAAGACTGGCTCCATTTCCTTTTGTATAGCATGGAGATATCTAGAGCCTCTTGGATTTTCAACACTTACACTGCTTTATGCTTTCTTTTCTGGAAGCCTCCATTTTGACACTGTCCCTTCTGGACTGACTAAAGCATAGAATGGCTTGTTATAGCTCATGCTTTTAGTGCAGATTGGCTTGCTTTTGTTGCCAGGCCATCCTTCATCATGAGAGGCTTTACAACTTTGCTTCCATTTCTGACCAATATTAGTAGCTAATTACCCATGAGCATTTGTACTGTGACAGCTGTCCTCATCACAGAGCTTGTCTAGGTCTCACATTCTCAATTCTTTTCCTGTTGTTACAGCTACTCATTCCTTTTTCTTTTGTATCACTTCTACATTTGTTTTGCTTGCAGTGATAAATATTATTTCTCTTTAAAATCCTGCAAATTGCTAAAAGAGTTTTCAAAGAGGAAGTTTTTGAGTTTTCCATTTCTTTTTACTACACTCTTAAGCCTTTTAGAAAATTGTGATCATTATTCAGGAATAGGTGGGCATTAGGTTATAGATAGCCATCACCTAGTGTGGCTGCCTCAAACTACATGGAAAAGGATAAATCCCAGAAAAGTCAACCCCAAACCATGTGCGATAACACAGTATACTGATTGATGATTAAATGATTGATTTTTTGTTTCTTTTGTTTTGTTTGTTTGTTTGTTATTTAACTCATTAACTGCACGGATGGGTGGTATGAGACCCTTTTCAGCCAAAACCAAAGCCACATACAATACTGACAAAATTAACAAACATACCTGAAAAGACAAAGCAAAGCATAAAATATGTAAATATACAAAAACATGAAAATAAGGGGAACAAAGGACAAAAGCAGAAGCATGTATAGTTATAGTTTGTGAGAGCAGTGCATTAACCTCTAATTTACCCAGTAAGCATATTACATAAGCACTTTCAATGAGGACATAGCAATGGCACTTTTGCAAATGACACTTTTTGCAAATATACATAGACCGATACTGTCGCTCATCTTCTAAAAATACTATATTAATGGTATAGTTAATGAACTGCAGCAATTATAACACAGTTTTTAGACTATATTATTTATTTCTTTGCAGCAAATCATAATATTGCAGAGGATTTAATGAGAGATGCATAATATCTGGTAGCTATACAGAGTCCCAATATCCTGACCAGAAGAGTATTCAGTTTGTGATGTGTTCCTTTCCAGAAGATGTCCCCTGGTACAATTTAGTTCATTTCAGGATACCCTTTCTCCATGAATCAATGCCAGAAGCAATATTCTCCTAAGCTGCTTCATTTCATAGTATGACAACTTATTCTCCATTGCACAAGTCTGTTTTCATTCATACATAAGAAAATAATGCTTTCTATGCCGTGTCAATGAACATGTTGCGAGGGAAGTGAAAGGCCAGCTTAGAACATAGTCTTTAAAATAATACAAATAGAATAACATTTTAGTCAAATTAAGAGTTTTGTCTAAAGTAAATCCAGCAATAAGAATACTGTTGATGCTAAAATAAATTTTGTCTCATCCAACAAAAGCATCTTGAAACAGTTACAAGTCAGTCATCACTATCATACAGTTCCTGCATGCCCCATAGCAAACAACATATCATATTGTATTACCTACTAGAACAAAAGGCTGTGAAACGCCTTTATTTTTCATAAAATTGAGCTCAGTGTAACATCACTTAAGTGCACTTAGAGGTCAAGGTCAGTAAAAATTATTATAATACTTTTTTAGAATTACGTGTTTTGAAGATTTGGTGCTGTCCTTGATTGCTTTACACCGTTATTTTTCTTTTCTAGCCTTTGATATGTAATTGTCTTTATTGATAACTTGAGGCTGCTTTTTGCTGAATAAAAAATAAAGTTGCACATTTTGAACTTTTAGCTCAAGCTATACTAAATCATTTACACTAAGTAAAGCAGTTATATGTGTACCTCAGCATTTCTTGCCCCAGAATTAAGTCATTAAAGTGTGCAGCATTTATTTTATTTGTATTTCTTTTCCAGTGTAAAGCACTGATCAACATGGACTATTTTCACTCAGCCTGGGAGCACTGTCTGATTAAGTGACTTGCTGCGAGTCACACAGTTAGGCAATGGAGCCTGGGGGAGTCATACTTTGCACCAATGGACCACATGAAAGAGCTCATCAACAGCTCCTCTAAGGCAACTGACAGGCAAACACAGTAATATTACATAATTTTAGGAAGTCTTATGGCTTGCATGCAGCAAACACGTGAGAAGACAGATTCATAGATATTCTAAGGCCACTCAATCTTATGACCATTCACGCCTTGCAAGTACTCTCCCAAAGGCAGCTCCTCCTTTTTTTTCTAGGAAGGACATATCAGTCCATTCCACAATAAATTTGTAAGATAACAATCCTCATCTAGTTTATACTTAAAAGAAGACAGTCACTCACACTGATTAACATGCAGGGTATATTTATTCTGGAGGTATGGGAATTGCTGGGTTGTAACTATGTCCTTCTAACATATATAATTTATTGTTGGTTAAGATTTAGGTCCGCAGTTAAAGTATGAGTGTAGCTATTGTACTTGCAGAAAAACAGAAGGTCCAGGACAAACAAGTTTCTAATGTCAGGGTAAGCAAGCCAGAGATCACCCCTCAGAAAGTAAAAAAGCTTCTAGCCCTCTTGGTAGCTCAGGGACTTTAGGACGGTGATCTTTTTGATTGGAACCTTTGAAGTCTTTATAAACTTTTGTTGTATTTAATTTAATTTAAAAGCATCCCAAGAGTAGTACTCGCTAATTGGCCTGATCAAATGACTTGAGACTTACCTCTCTGTATTATATGAAGAGAGATATGACTGAGCTCTTGGACTATGTGTCTCAGGCAAGTATGCCCCTAGACTTAAGCAGCATTTTACATTCACCTGGCATGATGCCTCAGTATAAACAGAAAATGATTGACTTCAATAATTGGCTTAGTTTCTGGTGTCATTCTAAGGGGATCCACTATCTGTCAGGCTGGGATGACATGATCGATAGACCTCAATGCTTTGCCAGAGATGGTCTTCATGTGTCACCCCTGGGATTTCAGCTACTGACTAAGGCTCTTGCTACCCCCATAGTGCCTTTCTTAGGCAGTGTCTCAAGGACAAAATTCCCAACATAAAAAATCCATCTAAAAACAACCTCAAGGTTATGCTGCTAAACGCTAGGAGTCTTAACATGAAACTGCACTCACTGGAAGCAGTCCTCACATTGGAAGATGCAGACATTTGTGCAGTCACGGAGACCTGGTTCAAGGCTGTGGAGAACACCCCAGTCATTCCGGGTCATAGCTCCTTCCACACATTCAGACCACAAATTGAAGGTGCGAAAACTAAAGGAGATGGTGTATCAATATTCAATGAAGATAACTACATCTCCAGACTGGTTAAACAGTATGATTCCCTGGAGATACCTCAGGTGCAATTAGCTGTTGATAAGACACCTATTCAAGTCATTGCCAACTACAGGACCCACTCCATGAATTAGGACACCCACTCGGCCTATTTGGATCTACTTGAGTCTATCTAAATAAATCCAAACACCATGGTTTTATGCGACAAAATTAGTCATACGCAAACTCACTTGCCCAAAGGTTCTGCGACTTCATTAACTCCAATGCCCTGGGTCAGCTTGGTTGACACCCCCAGTAGGGGTGCCAGCATCCTGGATGTGGTGCTTACCAATATCAGTGACCACTGTAGCACCCTTACTGTGAGGTCTTCCCTGGTGAGATCTGACCACAAATCAGTCTCATTTAAAGTACCTATCACACCTGCCCCCCCCAGCAGCAACTAAACTAAAATCTTCTCCAAAGCAGATTATAACCTCTTACAGGATGGTATAAATAGCTTCACTGCACCTCCCCCCTCAGATGGAACTGGCAACTATGCAGAGTTCTACAGCAATGCTTTATACAAACACACCTGAATAACTGGATTGACTCAGCCATACCAGATAGGACCAAAACAAGCTTCTCAAGAAAGAGCAAACCTGTCAAGTGGGCAGCTGCCATTAACAGGCTTTACAATAACAGGAAGAAATTGCTGTCTAAGAGAATAAGAGGGAGTGAGCCCTAAACTGGAAACACTCTCTCCTCAGCTTAAACAAGTGAATAAGACTTCTTGTGAAGTCCTCCAAAGCAAACTATGAATACAAACTAGATTCCTCAACTAAGGACAACCATAAGGCATTTTTTAGTTACATCTGTAACCTAAAAGGAAAGGCCCAGATTTGTGCCGAACTGGTAGTTAATGATGCCACATATACTGAGCCTGTGGACATAGCTAATCTGTTGTCCGACAGGTTCTGTGAAAACTTCACTTCCCTATCCCTGCCACATGTACCCCATTCCTGTCCCAGAGACTTCCCATACTCTGGAATAAACTACCTAGCTATTATCAAACAAAGCTCCTCATTAGCACTCTTCAAGAAAAATCTTGATGATTGGATGGGAAATAGGAAATTCACCCCAGGGATCACCTCTGTGGCTCTGCTCAACAGTGGCACAGGAAAATAATTTTCTTGGGTGGCAAAAGCCAGGGTACCTTTTTGGCTGGGCTTGTATAGGCCCCAGGGCCGATAGCCTAGTACCTACCTATGAACCTATGAACCTATGAACCTATGAATCTATGATATCCCTATCACCTGTCCACCTACCTTGAAGAGCAGGTCATAAACATCCTCTCTAAGGCCAAAAACACAGCATATATGGAACCTGATAACATCTCAGGCTGCTTCCTATATGAGCTCCAACAAGAATTAGCAACATCATCGGGTACTCTTTTCAATCATAATCATAGCACCGGCATCATCCCAGCTAAATGGAAAATGACCACTATTATTCCCTTGCACAAAGGTGGTACTTCCACTAACCCCGGGAACTATAGACCTATTTATTTATTTATTTGACATTTGTTTACCGGGAGAGTCCGACTGAACAAATGGTGTTTTAGCCTGACTAGTATTATCTGCAAGGTCATGGAGCAAATCATCATGGACATTATCAACAAAGATATAGGTACTCTCCATACACTTGACCCTGCTCAGTTTGGATATGTTAAATGGAGATCATGCCTGTTAAACCTGGTGGACGTCTTCAAGACAGTTACTAAGGCCCTGGATGAGGGAAATGTGTGCATACAGCCTACCTAGACTTAGCCAAGGCTTTTGACACTATCCCCCACTCAGGCATCATTGACAAACTCACTCATTTAGATATCAACCCTTATACCATTAGATGTGTCGCTAACTGGCTCACTGATAAAACCCATATAGTCAAAATAGGGGAATCCACCTCCAATAGCAGACCTGTAGCCAGTGGTGTTCCACAGGGATCAGTCCTGTGACCGCTACTGTTTGGAATCTATTTCTCTGAAGTACAAGAAGAAAATAAAGGTCTGTGGCTGACAAAGTTTGCTGATGACTGCAAACTGGGAGCAGTCATAGAATCGCCAAATGATGTCAACATCGTACAAGTGGGGCTTACACAAACAAATGATTGGTGCCAAAGTTATGACCTTAAACTCAATGCAAAAAATGTATTATCATCCCTTTTGGTAAGAGCAATGTTCCTACTAACTACCACATCAATAGCAACACCTTAAGTACGCACTCAGTGGAGAGAGACCTGGGCACACAGGTTGAGAGCAATCTTACCTTTGATCACCATGTCTTCACAATGGTAAGAAGGGCATTCTATATTGCTCATCTCATAAGTAAGTGCATTGCCTCCAGAAAAAAGGAAGTTATAACCTCCCTGTACTGTTCTCTCATCAAGCCAATAATTGAGTACAACACCCCTTTTGGTATGTACCTTTTCAAGCACAGCACCTGATGCAATTGGAGAAACCACAAAAGTTCCTCACAAGGAGAATTCAAGGTCTTCAGCATCTGTCCTATGTGGATAATCTGAAATCACTGTCACTTTATTCTGTTTCATACAGACTACTCAGAGATGATCTACCTTGCATACAAGCCAATCTCTGATCCTGCTTTATTGGAAATGCTGAATCTCTGTAAGTCAAATGGTACATGGGTTACTCACTCTAAAGACGTTAACCTGGTATGTGACATTAATAGAACCTGCTGGAGGGACGGATTTGTCTCCTACAGGTCACCACACCTTTGGAACAGACTCCTACTTCATGTCAAACAGAGCACCTCATTAGCCCTCTTCAAATGTAATCTGGACAATTGGATGGTTAACGATAAATTCACCCCAGAGCTTCCACCTGTACCCCTCTTGGACAGGGGCAATAGGTGCTGATCATGGAAATAAGGGTAAAATTTGGCTAGGTTTGTAAGGGCCCTAGGGGCATTAGTCTAGTAACTTCATATGATCCTATGATCAATGCTGAGTATAAGGGAGTGATTAACTTTTTAGACCTTGACGATAATCCTTTGGCAATTACTTGGGCTAAATAAAATGATTTCCTGACAAATATTGTCACACGATGGTGAAAAGAAACATTTAATTTGAGCCTACTTTTAGTACACTAAGAGTTTACTAGGGAGAGTTCATTCTGGATAGTTTAGGTGTCAGAGGATCATCTGCAAGCTTTGATAGTCAGAGATCATAAGCTTCCTGCTTTCAAATCTGAGAAGCAAATATCAAAAATTAGGGGTGTTAGCAATAAGGGACACCTCCAATGACGTTTATGCTTTCATAGAGGCACCTGCTGCTTGCACTGGTTGGGATCTGTCTTAAAGCCTTTTTGGTATGCATCTTACCACATATGGATTGATATTTAAAGCAATTAGCATTTATATTTTGGCAGCATTGGGAATGGTGTCTGTAGATCAGAGTGTATGTGCTGTGTCTTTACGAAACATATCACTGACTGAGCGTGCACATATAAATACCAGGCACGTGCTACTCCCAGTGCCATTTTGAGAGTGCAGCCAGAGAGTGAGGATGTGTGATTGCAGTAGTTAGTTTGTATATAAGTTCCTTAAGTTAAAGTCAGTAAACCTTTGTCATGATGTGTTTCTATGTAATAAAGCTGCTTGAACAGAACCCACAAAGCTCTTCTATTGTCTCCTAAGTAGGAGAGTGACAGTGTCAAAGACCTTGTCCAGGTCAGGAATTGCTGCATGCACTACATGGTCACTATCTACAACCCTTTCAAAGACGTTTACCAGACTAAACAGACAGGATTTAACATTCACACTGCCAGACTGTTGGAGGCTGTCAGGCTTGTAAGGCTGTTAATTAAAACTGAATAGATTTTACTTTTATTTTGCTGCAATCTGTGAACAGAATGCATACATTGCTTTTTCTGGCATCTTTGCCAGCTTCAAAAAACATTATACACAATCTTTAAGTTTTATATGGCAGTTCAGAAGTATCTTCATTCTCTCAGCAGTGAGAACAAATAATTAAGGCTATGAGCTGTCAAAGAATTGCTTCCTGCAGTCTCAGATATAATTCCATCAGCCTTCATTTGTCTATTGTGTCACTGAGCAAATCACTTAATCAGACAGTGCTCTGGAACATTTGGGATTTTGAGCTAGGCTCCTCAATAGTATCCTGCGCTATATGCCTAGCAAGTATCAAACTATAATGCTCAGAGGAACTATTTTATAATAACCAATGAGTGGGTGTGGTATACTGAAGATTTACCCCTCGTTGGTGTGGTTTAATCATGAGGGCACAGTACATTAGTACTTTGGAAAGCAAGCAATGAAGAAAGGAAGATCTCTGTTGCTTTTTTTTTAAAACTGTAAAATCCAGACAGTTTAGAGGTATGAGGTAGGGCAAAAATACAAGGCCAAGAAAATATAAGGAAAATCAGGTAGATTTCTTTAGTTTTGCATGACACACATCATTTTCCTGGTATTTTCTCTGCCCTCCTTACGTACTTCTCAACCTCTTGGCTCAAGAAAACTGCTAAGCTTTAAATAAAGGGGACAAAAGACCCTATTGTAAATGTTACTCATAAACGTAGAAAGCATATATTAATAGAAGAAAATCTGGTTGGACTTCAGTGGCCAGACATTTGTTTATTGGTATATGCTTGATTTTACAATGGGCACTCTGGTTGGGCTGACAAATTGAAGTGCGTGTTTTTACATACTAATGAACTACCATTGCATAATTTACATTACACAATACTACAAAACATATAATTATCAGAAATAAACTACTCAACTACTAAAAATAAAATTCACTGTGAAAAGTACACATATTACAACAAGGCATTTGTTGGCGTACAAGGTACAAATATTTGTAAGTGTCTAGAGACTATAAGGCACATGCCTGAAGGTCATTAGCTGTCTCATTTGAAATAAAAATCAACTAGGAAAACCCATCAAAACCTGTTACAGTTAGAAATTATTCTAAAGCAAACTACATCTTATTAAGCGGCAGTTTGCCAAAATTCAATGACCCTCCCAACTCAGTGTTCACAACAGCCTATGCAAAATTATTCATAGTAACTCTGTACAAACATGTAAATGGCTGCACATAGGCTACAGTACCTACCAGAAGTAAACCAAAACAAATCAAATTTTTGAAATCCTATTCTTAACAGGGTATATAAAAAAGGAAAAAAGTCATGGCCAAAGTCCATAACAGCAATTCCACAATGACAAGAGCTCACTAATTAAACTAAACAGGAAACTAAGAAAACTAATCAAACCAACAAGGCCAGTCATGAGATCAAGATGGCTTCCCAGGCTGAAACCAACCACAAGGCCTTCTTCAGCTACATCCAAAATGTCAAAGGTAACATGCAACAGTGTGCAGAGCTGGTGGTAAGTGGTACCATCTTCAGTGAGCAAAGTGACATACTGAATCTGCTGGCCAACAAATTCAGATCAAAATTCACCACCCACTTCCCCTTGTGAAATCTATACCAGCATAATCCCCTCCCCCAACTATCAGCAGGGAGCAGGTCATAGCAGTGCTCACTTAGGCTACAAATACAGCCTCAGTGGGAATATCCCAGTCTGCCTCTTAAAAACATGATCCATGAACTATCAGGATCACTTGATTCACTTTTCAACTACAGCCTCGTAAAGGTCTATGTACCAAGTGAATGGAAGGCAACAAAAGAAAGTGTGAACTATCAAACAATCCTGGAAACTACTCACCCATTAGCTTGACCAGTCTAATATGCAAAACTAAAGAATGACTTATCATAGAAAAGACCAAAAAAGACACTGGCATCCTACAGACAGTGGACCCATCCAAGTTTGGTTTTGTCAAAGGAATGTCATGCCTACTTAACCTGGTAGACTTCTTTGAGAAGACAACTAAGGCGATGGATGAAGGATATTTTCCCCCTCATGCATACAACCTACCTAGAACCGGATAAGACATTCGATACAATACTGCATTCAGGTATTGTAGACAAACTCATCAAACTAGTCATAGTTCACTGGATTGCTTGATTCCCAGATAGGACCAAAGAAGTCATGATTGGTGAGACCATTTCTACAAAGAGACAGGTCACCGGAGGAGTACCCAAGGATTTTTGTGCTGCGCCCACTCCTGTTTGGCATCTACGTCTCAGAAGTAAAAGCTAATGTCAAGGGCCTTTGACTTATCAAGTTCATAGATAAGTGCAAACTGGGCACTATCATAGATCCCACCATAACATAAATATCTTACAACTGGGCCTAACACATACAAATTACTGATGCAAAACTGCCATCCAGGCTAATTACTCCATCAATAAGACACCCCTAAGAACTGACCCTGAAGTTATAGTAACACTCTACTCAGCCCTTATAAGACTCATCATCGAGTACAATGCCCCCTTCAGCAAGTAGGCATATGCAACAACTGGATTGCCCACATAGGTTTCCTACCATGAGAATCAAGGGTAAACATTATCCTATATAGATTGCCATAGATCCCTGTCTCTATACTTGGTCTCCAACCAGGTTGTTGAGAGGCAATCTTTGCTTGGCATATAAGGTCTCCTTAGATCCAACTCTGATGGAGAGTTTACACATCCACAAAACAAGCAGCAAAACAGATCCAGGGATTTGAATTTTTCTTGTGATATAAATATAAAACACTGGTAAGGCAGATATGCATCTCAAAGGAACCCATGTTCAGGAAAAGGCTTCCCATCCATGTAAAGGAGAATCCATCCCTAACCCAATTCAAATGTAACTTTGACCAATGAATGGGAAATTGGAAATTCACCCTGGGGCTGGCTCACATGTCCTTGACAGACAGAGGCAAATAATGCCCAAACTAACACACACACCAGTAATCTCTAGAACCTTCCTAACATTCCTAATAAATGCCCATGATACATAAGGACACAACTGGGTTGGATTATATGGCTAGACTTAGAAAAGCTCTGGTGGTCATTAGGTTTAGGAAAGAAAGATCCAGAACTGTTCTACAAGAATTTTCTTTCTTTCTTTGGTACTAGGAGCATCCTTGGATAAAATCCCTTCCCCAGCTGTGAAGGAGGAATTGGTTCTATCACTCTTTGGGGTAACATGTGATGAAGAGCCAGTGGAAACAAAGAGTCTGATCTGAAGGATAAGGAATGACCCATGAAAAGGAGGGCTTTTTCCTCCCACTACCCTCTGTTACCTTTATGAATGATTTTCAGAACCCATTTATCTGAAACTATCTATTGCCAAAGAAAGAAATGGAAACTCGACATTTAAAAGAAAAAAGGGGGAAGGGTCAGAGGGGGTTCACAATCTCTCTTGAAAGGTCATTCAGACTTGTTTGACTGTTCTTTTTTGGGGGGGAGATTCCACACTGCCTTTTGGAACACCCTTACCATTTCTTCTTAAATGTCTGTTAACCTGTATTCTCTTGAGAATGTTTATTCAGTTTTGTTGCCAAAACTGGATGAGGTGATAGAAAATCCCTTGGAACATTTGGAAAAAGAGGGCTAAATAATCAAGAGATTCCATAGATGAGTTTGCCCCTTTCATTGCACTTTTTGATAACTTCTGCTGAAGAGGGACCAAACACTAAATGTCCAGCCAAGGGGGAATTTAAAATGTCATTTTTGACATCATCTGGGAGGTGCTGACAATGCAGCCATGCAAACCTCCTCAAATCAGTACCAGTGGCCATAGCTCTGGAAGAAGTATCAACAGAGTCATACACACACTGTAAACAATGAGTAGTGACTTGTGCAATAGAAGAAAACAAGTTATTTAAAGCAGATTTTTCCACACAAGAAGAAACTGCAAATTAAACATTCCTCATACCTTCACAATTTGTCAAAACAAACTTTAATATATGAGCCTGACAATTCAAAATTCTGAAAAATCAAAGTTGTGTAAGTATATACTTTTTCCCCATACCTAGTGATAATTTTCATAAAGAGTAGGATTGGAATTCACCATGTAGTTGGCAGCAGTGGGATCAACTAAAGCTATATCTGATGAGTCAGTTTTGTGAATGATGTATAAAAAAATTAAGAGACTGAGGAACTTTATACACCCTATCTGCCTTTCTAGGGGGAGCGGACTGACTATCAGGAAAATTGAAGGCAGTAACACGTATACATCCTTTAAGGCAGACAGAGCAGGAGGAATGGATATTACATTTAAGAAAATCCTTCTGTAACAACTTATAGTATTTTCTTAGGGACTGACAAACCTGTGTTCTACCACTGAAAACACTGGCACACTCTAGCAAAAGTCTCAGAGAAAGAGAAACCTCCCACAGAGAGAATCAGAAACTGAGCTCTCCTCTGAATCAAAATCAGAAATCTGAGGAAAAAAATCTGTATTCATCCCTGCATCTTCCTATTCAGATTCAGAACCTTGAATCTCTTCAGGAAAAGAGGAATTCCTTTTTCTTTTACCAGAAAGTACTTTACAAGAAGGATCAATAGCCTGAATTAACCCCAGAGCCAGACCCAGTAAACTTCTCCTATCCAAAGAAAATTGAGGAGGAGTAGATACATGCTTGGTTTTCTGTTTCTTTTTGACAGGAAAAATGAGGCCAACCATGTTACCAATGGCAGCAGGAGCTTCCCCATGGATGGGCACAGCATTATGACATAATAGGGAAAGCTTCCGTATTTGCTCTCTCAGGACCAACAAGAATGGCTCTCCTTGCCTACTGAGGAGACCTCAACAACTGCAGAAGATGTGGTTAAGCACTGACCCTCAGTGGCTGTAGGTGCTACACCACAGGTTTCCCAGGTAAATGAGGAGTGGCCTGAGGTACAACACATGGTCACAGCAGAGTCATGTATCTGTGTCTGAGGCAAATTACTAGCCCGCTGTGGTGGCAAAGGCTATTTTCTTCATTTTTTTATTTTTGTGGCTGAAAGAAGGACTGACCATGGAACTGTTAGTCTGATCCACTGTCAAGCCAAAATGGTTCCTCTTTCCAGGGGAAAACAAGCAGCAATTGGCTATAAAAACTACAAGTCCACAAAACTTACTTTTTTGACAGAAAAAATAAGAAGCACTTTAAAACACTATGCCCCACAAAATTAAAATAAGCACATAAAAAATGTTTTCAGTTATTTAACACCACTTGTAAACTGACAAAAAAACGAGTGCTCAGTTTAAATGTATGTCACAGTCTTGAGATAGTACATAAAAACACAACACTCCTAGCTTTAAAATAGTTTTCCTGAAGAGGAAAATAATAAAACTTCAACAAAATTAAGAAAATGCAAGTTTTTCCCCAAAGGGAACTTACCTGCCCAGCAAAGGAAAGCACAAGTCGACAGCTGATCCTCAAAAACCTCAGAAGAGCATACTCTTCAGTGTCAGTAAAGCTCTTAAAGGTTTCATGTTCAAACTTGTCTTGTAGTCAGCCCAGCTTGAGCTACCTGACAGTTTGGACATGTGGAACTCGCCCTGAAGCTTTGGAATCTGGCCAGCTGTTATATCCTTGGCAGAATATAACCCGCATAGCTAATGCTACTGTAGCAGTGATGAATATGTAGGACATATCTGAAGTCTATACTAAAAAGATCATAGAACTGGATGCTAAGATCTGGGATCAGTTATGTCCCTTTTACTGTAAGAAAAGTCCCAAGCTTAAACAGGCTTTATCCCACTTAAGTGACCGTATGGTAAGACATTTGAAAGAAGACAAATCTAATCTAATAATGTGACAACACACTTTACAAATTTGCAAGATAGGTTAAAAATTGTTATGCCAACTGTTAAGGAACATATGTAAATGGCAAAATAGATGTTACAGAGTATATATCATGAAAAAAGACAGACATAAGGGGATGCAGTGCTAGTCTGAGATAGCAAGGATGCAAGGTGGTAGAGAAAACTGACATAATAATCTACAGGATAAGATAAACAGGCCAGAGAAGGCCAGCATAGACATATCACTTAAAACCATGGAGGAAAACTCACATTTCTGTAGTCAACCTGGGGCTGACATGGACACCAATAGTATGAGATCAGGGAATTCAGTCTCTTATGTTCAGATATACATAACATTGTCTAAAGGCACAGAAGCAAGAAGTAGTAGTCTTTGTATTGATGAATATATTTTTCTCTCAGCTACCTAGTAGAACAATATAGGATTATAATGAAACTGCACCAGGAAAGAAGGTGAACATAAAACTGTGCAATATACTAGAGCTCCCCCTCCAAAAAAAGATGTACAAAACTAGGAGTTACTGATGTGACCCAAGTAAAGGAAAGAGTCCACTTGTCTTGTTCCCTAAGCCAGACTGCTCCATAAGATTTCTGAAAAATGAATAGCCTATTCAAATTTGACACTTATCCAATCGCTGGAGTGAATGAGCTCATACAGAAACTAGGAAAGCAAAGGTTTTGGCCATCAGTGATTTAGCTAAAGAATACAGGTAGATTTTCCTCACCCCTGAAGCCAAAGAGAAGATAGCATTGCTTACCTCCAAGTTCTTTTTCATTACACTGATTGTCTTATTCATTGAAATTCCAGGAGGTCCTGCTACTTCTCAAAGCCCATGGATAAAATTCTAAAACCTCACACCAGGTACTCAAGCTGCGTACCTTGATGACATAATAATTTATCCAGAAGATTGGAAACCAAATTTACTCAAAGTTGAATGTGTGCTGGACCTTTTAAGACAGGCATAATATATAGTTAACACTGACGAAAAAAGTAAGCTTTGGAAAATAAATACTTAGGGTAAGTGACTAGAGTAAAGTGATAATTAGATGCCCAGTGGAAAAAAAATAGAAGCTGTCAAAAAATGCCATGTCCTGATATCAAATGACAGGTGAAAACAGTTTTAGGACTACCACAGAAAATGTTCGACCAACTCTGCTTTCATAGCATGTCCTCTGATAGGCCTTACAAAGGGTAAGGTGCCTATTCAGATAAGCAGGATCGTAGAAGCAGATGAGGCTTTTAATCAACTAAAGGCTGCCTTATATTCAGAACTAGTCTTGGATGGCATTGACTTTACTAAAACCATTGCTGTGTGCATCAATGTAGGGGTGGGAGCTGTATTATGTTAGGAAGTTGGAGAGTGAGAAGCACCCAGTCTGATACTGATGTGAGAAGCTAAATAAGGCAGAGACAAAGTATACTGTCATAGAATGAGAATGTCTCAATGTTAAGTAGGCACTAACAGTACTGTTTGTTGGGACATAACTTCACTTTGTTAACTGACTGTGCAGCCCAGCACTTGTACAAGCAACAGCATATAAACACCAAATTCAAGATTCAAAAGATTCAAAGATTCAAAGTAAATGCACATGCGTGTACCCTAAATGAAATTTCATGCATCAGCTCCCTCTAAGATTACAAACAGAAAGTAAAATAACACATACAAGTAAAAGAATGAACACAACTAACATATACAGTCCTACTCCAAGTTCCCGTACAAAAGAGCAGTAAAATGTCAACACCTGAATACATAATAAGTATACCCTCCCCTAAGTTATAATAACTGCCCCCATTTAACTAAAATTCACATTACAGATTGCACATTGCCTAAGTTGACTGTCTAATATTGCACTTGATAGGGATAATATAAATAAATATTGCACTTACTTGGAATTTGTGTGGAATATATTATACAACAAACTATAGGTATGTGTGAAAAATAAAGAAAAAACTGACTTAGTTAATGACCAGTTCTCTGGGACTTACGCCCAAGTTCAGAAGTCTGACCACTGTCTGGTAGAAACTGTTGAATTTGGTAGTTCTGGAGCAGATGCTGCGATATCTTCTACCTGATGCCCATGGGCGCCGGAACCATAGAGCGAGGGGGAAGGGGCACCCCCCACTTTTGCAGCACTTGCAACCTCTCAACCATCCCGAATAATTCGTCATCACATGTGCAATTGTGTCAGCATGTAGGATTTCTTTATGCAGAGCTGCTGCACCAGAAGAAGGTACTGTCTTCAGCATTATATAGATTTAGAGAGGTGTGTGTGTGTGTGTGTGTGTGTGTGTGTGTGTGTGTGTGTGTGTGTGTGTGTGTGTGTGTGTGTGTGTGTGTGTGTGTGTGTGTGTGTGTGTGTGTGTGTGTGTGTGTGTGTGTGTGTGTGTGTGTGTGTGTGTGTGTGCGCGTCTGTGTGACTACAATTCATTTGAACACATTTCAACCAAAGTCACAAAACAGGCTCATATAACATGTATTTTATCTAAATATGCAAAAACCCTTGCATGTTATTTCTCCTGTCACAGTGTTTGATGTAGCCTTTTCACAGTTCTTGCTGTACTGGTGTTTTCTGTGGCTTTATGCAGTGTAGGCCTAGATTAGATGAAGAATGTATTCGATGAAAGTTTTCAGATGCTGTGTTTAAATTAAGTGTTTTTAGAAAATATGTCATATACTCATATATTTACATAGATAGGCAAACTTTCTGAATGCTCAGGACAGTAAGTTACAAATGTTGTAGTGATACATGTGAAACTTTTAATACTGAGTATGATAAAGTCCAAAACATCAATGTATACTGAATAAGTTAGCCACCTAATGGAACTCATAATAGCCCTCAAGTTAAAAGTAATAAAATTGCCGAAATAATAAAAGCTTGTAATGTGGCCTAAATTTTATGCCATTTCACTGATTATGTAAAGCGGTATACCTCGTACACAGTCCACTCCCTTTTTGTGGTATAACAGTGACAGTGATGTAAGAGCTGCCACTGCCTTTCAGACTGATACCTTCTTCACCAAACTCCCCAGGAAGCATCTGTCATAGATAATGTCACATGTCTATAGAAGTATGTGCTGAGTTCCGCTTTATGACATACTTTAGCTATATTTTTTTTTACACAAACGCTGTAGTTTCATCTACAGGTGGTCTGACAGCATGCTAGGGTATTATGCAGCAGGATAAAATTACAATTTATTATAAAAAGAAAAGCTGATGACTGTGTGATTTAAAATATAAATAAATGTGCACAGTGCTTTAACTGACAATACAAAACCTTAACATTACAGCAAAGACTCACATAATGAAGGCCAGAATGAGTCACAGTGCAGTTTCTCTGGTGAGCATTTCAAGTTTAACACAGTGCACTGAACTGCAGTGAAACTGCTCGTTTAATATAAGATTATTTACTTTATAGTTTCATAGTTTCATAGTAGTGTACTAGGCTATCTAGTGACACATGTGGGACCCCATTATTTAGTAAACTATACCTCTGTCTAGTAGTGACACTGAGATCCATGCATCGAGATTTTTCTTGAACAGTGCCAATGAAGGGCTCTGTCTCACATGAACTGGGATTTTGTTCCAGAGTATGGGTAACCTCTGTGTTATGAATCTATCCCTCCAGCATGTCCTATTCATATTTGTGCAGAGGTTGAAATCTTGGTCCTGGTGGATTTGGATTTTTGAGATGGAGCATGTCCATCAGTTCTTGGTTGGACATGGCCCTATATGTTAGGCACAAATCACCTCTGAGCAGGCGGTATGCTACTGAATAGAGCTGGAGTTTCTTTAATCTAGCTGGATAAGGCACATGTTTGAGACCTATGATCCTCTTGGTGAGGTACTGGGTGAGATACATCCCAAATGGAGCATTATATTCAATCATGGGCCTGACAAGGGAGGAATATAGAGGTACAATGACCTCCTTTGATCTGGATGAGAATCCCTTCATGATGAGATGGGCAAGGTAGAATGTCTTTCTGACCACTTTGGCAACATGGTTGTCAGATAATTTGTGGGTACTTTGTTTTTCCCAAAGGGGATGACTATACATTTTTAAGTTTGAGGCCATGATTCCAGCACCAGTTGTCCGTTTCAGTGAGACCTTTCTGTAGGATGTGTGTGTCAGCAGGTGAATCAACTATGTACTTCTCCAAGAACAACTTGAAATTAAAGTTGATTTTCAATGCACAAACTCATTAACCTCTTTATTTTTGGTTTTCTGTACCATGCTTTTTGACCAGTTATCAAATTCTGTAAAGTATGTGTTAACACTTCACTGATATATGGCGTTAGCTTCCAGCTAGGAGCTACTTAGGAAACTTTATATATCCAAAGAATTTTAAGGAACATGGCAATACTTAGACAGCAATGAAAGAGCTACATGACAACAGTAACTGCATCACAGGCCTACAATTTAACTATCAATATCTGGCACAACTGTTCAACATACTACTCCTTTAGAGGAAGACAATGCTAACCTTAATAAATAACAGAAAACAGTGATCAAATTATATGGCATACATTAAAACTTAAACATGGCAATGACATTATGACTGTTGTAAATGAGACAAGTACTCTTGGTATGGAAACTTATTTTAGTGGATTACCACAACACAGAAGGCAAACATGAATATATTTGGTTTTGTATATGTAACTAATAAATATTATAATAAATATTCTGAACTACACCGATACATATAACAGATGCAACAAAAACATGCAAAGATTGCCATTATGTATGTAGTAAAATGCATACGTGAAGTTTAGTGCTGCTTATTCTAAGTCTGTTTGCATTGTTAGTAGCACAACGGGTAGTATCCCCTCTTTTGATGCAAAAGGCTGTGGGTTCTACTCCTACAGTATGTAGATGGATCACTGATGCTGTACTGTGTTGTAATTTAAAGAGAGTGGATGCTGCAGTCCTGTGAATGTCCTCCTTTGGAGGAGTTATCCAGTAACTATGAACCTGTTTTCAGTTTGTCACCCATTCCCTATTGCAATATTACTAGCTTATTTTTTATGTAACATAGGCAATTTATTCTTCAAGGACAGCGGCTACTTTATATTTCATTGTTTCATCTACAAATAGAGTTGTTTCCTAGCAGCAACCTCTTCATTAGTTAGCAATCCCTTTAATGTGGAATTATTTAGATGACTTACTTCTGCAGAGATTTTACATATTTACTGATATTGGTGGATTGTAATGACAAACGTTCGAGTGGCCTTTTATGGTTAAAATTTTCTGAAATGGGTAGTTTTTCATTATTGGTTCATACATTTTGTTTCCTTGCTTACTAGAAGGCTGTTCAAAACTATAACTTTAAAACACAGTCTAACAACTGGTGCTGTATCATACAAGGAATATAATTTAATACAATCAGGAAGGTGAATCAAATAATACATACATGTATGCATGGCCCTAAAAATGTGTTTGAAAACAGCCCAGAGGAAAGTGTGAAAGGCTCAAAATCATGGGCAAATTTTAAGTTTTACTCTTGTTACCAAAGGAATGGATGAAGGTAAAACAGTTCACACCAAATTACCTTCACCTGGCCAAGCCTTTTGACATAATTCCCTAATCAGGTGGAGTACAAAAGATGAATAATGTAGGAGCAAACACTTCCTTCACTAGCTGGATTGCCAACTTGCTCACAGGATGCAGGAGATCAAAATAGGGGAAGAGACCAGTCACCAATGGAGTCACCCAGGGTTCGGTGCTGAGACTTTTCCTGTTTGGCATATACATCTCAAAAATAAAAGGAAATAACAAAGGGCTTTGGCCAGCTAAGTTTGAGATGACTGCAAGCTAGGATCAGTTACTGAATCCCCAAATGACTTAACCATCATGCAGGAAGGTTTGTCCCAAATAATAACTGGTGTCAAAATCCTGACAATGTTCTCTGAGAACTGACCCAGTTGTTTGGCATTTGGGAACTAGTGTGTACAGTGACCTAACCTTTAACCAACATGTGCCCAGAGTTATAAGAAAGCCTTTCTATATTGCACAGCTTATAAACAAAGTGATTGTGACTAGATCTAGAGATGTTGTTGTCACCCTTTACAAAGCTCTCATTAGGTCAATCATTTTGTATAATACCCACTTTGGCACGTATCTGCCCAGCCCCATGCAACAATTGAAATACCCACAGAGATACCTTACTAAAAGGATACAAGTCCTAAACAATAGGTCTTGCATGGACCACCTCAAAGATTTATTACTATACTCAGTATCCTGCAGAGTGGTTAGAGGTGACATGTCTGACATACAAGGCATCCTCCGACCTAATACAGATGGACCTACTGAACATCAGCAAGTCAAATGGCATCAGAAATACTCAGTCCAGGTATCTAAACTGAATGTTGTGGAGAGATGGATATATATCACAGAGACTACCACTGTTCCAGAACAGACTATCCATAAAAATAAAACAAAGCTCATCTGTCCATATTCAAATGTAACTTGGATCTAAGGATTGGTAATAGAAAATGTACTCCGGGATTGCCCCTCATGCCACTAATGGATAGAGGCAGTTCCTAAATGCTGCATCCCTTACATGGGTCCCCTCAAATTATCAATGGTATGATCACAGTTATTCTCACTAGGGCTAATATACAATTATCAGCCATGGGATAGGTAAGACCAATCAGAAAATGTTAATTTAAGCACTAAAAGGGAGTTGGATAAGCTTAATGTCCTCCAGGTGAACCTATGTTGTGGTAGTAAATAGTTATAAAAAAATTGCCCTTTTTAGATCACTAAGTGCCCCTCTCACCATCCACCCCCCAGTCTTCAACAGCTTCCAGCACCTATGCCGATGCCAGATGCTTAAACAGACTGTGTGTTGGATGTGTGGTCTCATTATTTTAGTGGCCCTTCTGATGCTTCTTGCAGAGTAAAGTAGCTGTACCTGTTAGCTTCTCTGTGACCCTCACCACTCTCTGTAGTGCCTTCCTTTCTGTAGCTGTACAACTTTCAAACCACACTGTGAAGTTGCAGGTGAGGATGCTCTCAATAGCACCTCTATAGAAGGTGGAGAGGATATGAGGTGGGAGCTTAGCTTTCTTCAGCTTTCTCAAAAAATGGATGCATTGGTGCACTTTCTAGACCAGCTGGCTGATGTTTCTCGACCACAAGCCATCCTCTCATATGTGTATGCCTAGAAATTCCATACACTTAACCCTCTCTACACTCTCACCATAGATCATGAGCACTGAATGGTTTGTTTTCTTTTTCCTGAAGTTAATGATAATCTCTTTGGTCTTGCTTACATTCAGGTTAAGGTTATTCCCCTCACACCAACTGATCAGAGATGCCACTCCTCTCTGACTGCTCTGTCACCCTCCTTTGTGATGAGCCCCATGATTGTGGTATCATCAGCAAACTTGATGATGTGGCTGGACTTGTGCTTTGCATAGCAGTCATGGGTCAGGATGATGAATAACAGTGGACTGAGAACACATCCCTGTGGAACCCCATTATTAATCCTGATACACTTTGATGTGTTCTTACCTGAACAAACTCTATGTGGCCTCTTATTCAGGAAGTCGAGGATCCAGTTACAGAGATGTTTACTGACTGCTAATATATGCCATTTTTTCTATCAGCTGCATTAGTACCACTGTATTAAATGCTGAGCTGAAGTCTATGAAGAGCATCCTCACATAGTTGTCATTGCCCTCCACATGTTCAAGAGAGAACTGTGTAGTGCTAATGATATGGCATTAGTCGTGGATCTGTTGGCTCTGTAAGCAAACTGTAGAGGGTCAAAATCAGGAGGTAGGCATGATGATAAATATTTTTTGATCAGCCACTCGAAATATTTCATAACAGTGGATTTCAGAGCTAGTAGTCTGTAGTCATTAAGGTTGGAGTGGGCGGTTTCTTAGGCAATGGAATGATGTTTGTTTCCTTGTAGCATGAGAGTACCTTTGCCATGGCAAGAGAGGTGTTAAATATCTCAATGAGCAGTGTACGATTTTGACACTTTGCCCAGCATGTTGTCTGGGCCAGCAGCCTTCTTGGGGTTCAACTTTTCTCTTCTCACCTCCTCTGTGCTGAGTTTGAGCACAGCATCCTTCTCATGAGTGGGTAGCTTTAGTGCCAACCTGTTGTTTCTCTCCTCAAATCTTCCAAAGAAGGTATTCAAACTGTCCAGGAATTTGATGCTGTACTCACATTGTGCTGACCTGATTTTGTAGTGAGTGATCTCCTGTATGCCTTGGTATAATCCCTATGCATCCTTCATGTTGCAAAAGTGGCTCAGCGCCCTTCTACCATACTCCCTCTAATCCTCTTTTATACCTCTCCTCGGATTGCCTCTTGCTACACTTAGGGCTGCTTTCTCCTTAGCCCTGTAAGCTGCATTTCCTGCCTTCAGAAGCTCATATACCTTGGAGGTGAGCTATGGCTTCTGGATAGCTCTGATAGTAATGCTCTTGGTGCTTGTTACTTCAACAACAGAGTTAAAAATGTATGACATCACAACCTCTGTGTTTTCATCTATGTTCAGATCCTGATTTACTGTGGCTCCCTCCTTTAACATATCCTAGTTTGTTCTTTCAAAGCAGTCTTGGAGGGCCTCCATGACTCCCTTTGGCAAGACCCTGATTTGTTTTTTCATGGGTTTCTCTCTAATTAGTGCCGGTTTGTAGGCTGGTGATAGTAAGATGGTATAATGGTCAGAGTTTCCCATTTATGGAAGTTGCACTGCCTTGTAGGCTCTCTTTAAGTTTATAATTTAAAATTGTAAATTTTAAATTGTGAAGGTGGGCTTTATTACACCATTAGGCATAGGCTGGGCAACAGCCAAAAGAATTCAGATAAGTTTTCCTGGTCTCATAGATCATCCAATTCAGAAGAGATCCGTGGGATCTATAGTGGGAGATGGGTCATTGTGGCAAAGTGACTGGTTTGCTGAGTCAGAAATGTCCCATACTGCATTAGAATTGCTGCATATATGCCATATGTTAGGATAATAACCTTGTAGCAGCATGTATACCCTAGTTAAATATGGTAATGCTTCATGCAAATAACCCAAGAAATATGCACCACCCAGGAAGTGATGTTAAAAGAAGGGCTGGAAGCACTCAGAAGAGAGGTTTGCTGAAAAGAGTGGATATTCTATGATGACCATAAAAAAAGAAAGCTAAGAAGTTGTGAAATGTCAGAGAAGAAAGTAATCCAGAGGTTCTCAAGGAGTAATAGGAAAACTTCATGTGAACAAATGTTCAACAGTTTAGCTTGAGTTGCTAATGGAAAATTGCTTTGCTTTGTTTCTGCTAAGATTTTGGCCTAAAACTCTGCGTTTGCAAGGTCTGAACTGAATTACCTAAAACTGCAATGTGCAAGAGTGTGATTATCATTTTAAATTTGTTTCAAAAATTGACCTTTACTTTTGCATTTTAAAACTGAATTTAAACTGAAGAACATGTATCCTGTGTGCTAGCCCTGCTACAATATGTGTGTGTGTGTGTGTGTGTGTGTGTGTGTGTGTGTGTGTGTGTGTGTGTGTGTGTGTGTGTGTGTGTGTGTCATATATATATATATATATATATATATATATATATATATATATATATATATATATATATATATATATATATATATATATATATATATATATATATATACACATATACATATAGATATACATATAGATATATATACGTGTTTCTGTGTCTTAAAAATGTGTTGTGGCATACAGTGCAGTACTGTAGAACTGCAGGGCACATATCACTTGATTGTTTTATTTATTTATTTACAGACATTTGTTTACCTGGAAAGTCTGACTGAGCAATATCATATGTTCAGAGGAGGCCTGGAGAAAAAAGCTCCAACATATTACATAAAAGCAAAATAGCAAATATAAACTGAAGATGATGATCGCATCTCCTGTGTATTATACCTGCTACAAATTGTGTGTGTGTGTGTGTAATATATATATATATATATATATATATATATATATATATATATATATATATGGGTCTACCTGACAACATCGACAGCTTAGAACGCTGACAATGAGAACACCGATGCCAGAAGATCAATAAGTGAGAAGACCGATGGATGAAAACACCAACGCTGAGAACACCGACATGGGAAAAGGCTGTGTAAGTATGCGGTAGTGACGGATGTTAGGGTGCGAGTATGGTAAGTGTGCGATATTGACGGTCTGTAGGGATAGGGGTGGGTTAGGGTTAGGGCACGGGTTAGGTAAGTGTGCGGTAGTGATAGTCTTTGGGTTAGGGGCGGGTTAAGTGAGTTAGGGTTAGGGCGCGGGTTAGGTGAGTATGCGATAGTGACAGCCTTTGGGTTAGGGGTGGGTTAAGTGAGTTAGGGTTAGGGCGCGGGTTATGTGAGTGTGCGATAGTGACAGACCTTAGGGTTAGTGTTTGGGTTAAGGTTGTAGATAGTTGTGTATGTGAGGTTTAGTGTGGGTTTGTAAGGATTTTGGTGTGCTTGTGTTGTGTATGTGCTTTTTGGACAGGGGATTTGTTTTGTTTGTTGATTGTCGGTATTATGGTGTGTCGGGCATGTGAGGTTTCGTGTTTCTGAACTGTCGGTTATGTGGTGTCGGTGATTTCGTTGTCGGTGTTGTGATGTGTCGGTGTTGTCAGGTAGATCCATATATATATATATATATATATATATATATATATATATATATATATATATATATATATATATACATGTTCCCCCATATCCAGTTGATTCAATTACTCCTTTTCTCCTTCCATCCATCCACAGCCCCTTTTTCCATTTTGCCATGAGGTCAGGGAGTCACTTCAACACTAACATTAATCTAGAGCCAAGGTTTCCACCAGTGTGTGGCTAGCCTTGCCATGGTAGTTTTCCCACATCACAGTCACACCTATGGCCAATTTAGAGTGTCCATTCCACCTACTGTATGATTTTGTAATGTAGAAAGAAATCAGAGCACCCACGCAAACACAGGGAGGACATGCAACTCTGCACAGATGGCAACCCAGCCGAGAACTGAACCAGGGAACCTCTTGCTCTGAGGCAACAACACTATCTGCTGTGCCACTATGCCACCTGTCTCTCCTTTTATCCACTATTATTATTTATTTATTGGCACTTGATTACGGGAAAGAACTGGGTAAGTCCCCATTTTCAGCGGAGGCCCTGGGATAAAAGTTCCAAAGTATTACAAAAGCATTTTCAGAACAATCTTTTTACAATCTTCAGAAGTAATACAAAATCATCTACAATTTAAATAATTATAGCAAATTAGACATAAGTTGACAACAATGGTTAAACATAGATACAACTTATATGCCAATGATTTAACATTTAGAAAAACATTTAGCCAGTTTATAGAAATTAAAGGTAAGTTAGTAAAATACAGACAGGAATCACAATATGAAGTAAAAGAAAAAAAAACTGTTTTGGCATATATAGATAGAGTGAGAGAAGAGAACTTGATTAAACTTAGGAAGTGAGTGAAGAGGGGGGAGTAAGGAGATGTATCATACCTCCTTTTGGGCTCCCTCCATCCCTCTGCTGCCTACTATCACTTTTTCTCTTTCATTCTCATTATTTCTATTTCACTTTTATCCATCTCCAATAGAGTTATTTTATCTCCTGCCTTCTGTTGATTATTTGTCACTTTGTAATGCCTGTAACCTAATGCTTGAAATAACATATACCCCTCTCCAACTGAGATTCTCTGTTATTTATCTCCTCTCTTCATGTCTTGGTTTACCACTGTCTAATGTCTTTCACATAATGCTTTAACGTTCTTTGCCTCATATGTCGTGTTATTTTTGCTTTATATAGTCTTCATATTGTCGTTTATTGTTTTTCTTATATAGAATTTTCCTGATGTTATTTAGTGTGATGTATTATAGTCTTTCTTTGTATCATAATCTTGGATCCTTTCACCCTGGACTTCATCTGAAAAAGGTTTGTATCTCAGTTGGATTACCAAGTCAGAAAATGTGAATAAATAAATCGCATAACATCTAAAACCTTACTCAAAAGAGAAACACTCCCAAGGTCTGAAAACCAAAACAATGTATTTTTGTCCTTCTGCACTCCTAATGTGGGCCCAAGCCCCACAACCCAAAACTCTCTCTCTCTCTCTATATATATTATATATATATATATATATATATATATATATATATATATATATATATATATGGTTGCCGTGGTTTTGGTTGAGTGCTCTGCTGGTCAACCAGCAAATAGTCATACAAAATAATCACACATTTTCTGGTAATTTGGATCTACTGGAAGGCAAGACTTTTGCCCCCATCATGACCCTTGTTAAAGCTTGTTGCAGTGATTTTTGATCTAGTTTTGTGTAGACAATATGTCCCCCCCTCAAAAAGAACCATATTAAACCTGTTCCAGTGATTCAGCTGATCTGGCTTCGATGCTTTGCTGCCTGGTTTTCTTTTGTGGAGGAAATGGTTATTCAGTCTTAAAGAACAAAATCCAGTGTACATACACTCTGAAATTCTTCAAATTAGAGAAAAGGGAGAAAGTAATAAAAACAAAATACTCAACGTCTAAGTCTTTGCTACATCTTACCATCATCCCACCATAACATGACATAAATGACATTCTGAACATCAGTCAATTGGCTGGAGGCAAACAGAAGGTTCTCCATTTTATATATGTATATATGTGCATATGTGTGTGTGTCTCTCTCTCTCTCTCTCTCTCTATATATATATATATATATATATATATATGCTTATATAAAATATGTAAAAACTATATAATTTCATCTATGTTCAGTTGCATCAAGAAACATGAAACAGCAAAATGAAAGGCTTCCATCCACCAAAAACTAAAAAAAAATAAAGAGGCCCTATACCACCCACATTCCAGTGACTTTAACTATACCAACACCAAGATCAGACTAGAGTACAGTAAAGGACAAATTCCCTTATTTCTCTATTTGCCAATTTAGGAAAACCCATCTATCTCACCGAAATGTAACAATGTAAGTAAGCAGAACATTGGAATTGACATACACTGCTAAAGCCCTATGACCCACAGTTTACCAATGAGTAATAAGAATCGGAGAATTAAACTTTGATGGAATACTGCATTACTGTAATTTGATGAATACAAACACAAATAAACCTATGACTTTTTTGTAAAATCTTATTGAATATATCACTAAGCATGAAACAATTTATTTCTCCTTGACTCATATCCTGCATTTTTATTTTTAAATGACTATTCTACAATATATTTTTTAAAGAAATGAGACAAAACCCACATTTTTTCTATTTTATTGTTAGATGTTGACGTCACACCTACTTCAGTTTTCCTTCCCTTAGAATATGACAATCTGAAAACCTCATCCTTTCCATAACGAGCATATATTTTACTTTTTTTTATTTGGAACAAATATATCAAAATGAGTACATTATACTGTTAAAACATTAAAATTACAATTCGTATCTATTTTAATTTAAAAGTTCTGCCTTTAAGCAGTGTAATTATTCATACAAAAAAATTAAAATTATGAACTGCCAAATAAAATTCCAAGATGCAGTTATTCCTTTTCCTTTGAACCTAAAACCACATACTAAGTGAAGTTTGCAATCAGTTAAACAAACATTTTGCCCCATAACCTTTACTAAAAAATGTGAAACTGATAAAGACACAGCTATTGATACAGAAGGACAGAAAGAGGCTAAGTATGTAAACTTTCAAAAGATTTGAATCTTAACAAACGCATACGCATTACTTTTTCTTCAGAGGTAAATACAGTGCAGATAAAAGTAATAAGTATATGGGATAGGATTCAGAAAGGCCTAGCTCAAGGCAAAAGCCTTAATATGGCTATTTTCCCACTTGCAGTAAGCCTTTCTTATTTTTAGATTGCCTTACTACTGACATTTTTCCATAGCAGGACCTCAGCAGGAAGGGTGGTCTTGTGGGCAGAGCTGGATGCTAATGTGGCAATTTGGGGGAGCAGATAATGATGATTAGCCACTTATTCTCCCCTGGAAATACAAGTGGCTCCCAATTTACACTGCCAAGCAAGTCAGATAATCACTCAGCAACACAAAAGTATCAGTGATGAAGGAAAAAGTGACCACGGCGAAAACTGGGTAGTCACCTATTCACTCCTATGGAAACAGTCACAGTGCAGATAAATTTAGAGCAGACATGTGGATGGAGGAGTGTTAATATGCATGTGTATACATGCATGTATTGATGTATGTAGACACATGCGTCTGTATGAGTATGAATGAAGTTGCATGGATGACTGTGTGAGTGAGTGTGATTCCACCACTAGGGAGAGCATTACCATCATCAGGTCTGACAGGGTTAGTGTAGTTCAGAGATGCGGTGATGAGCAGATAATGAGCTCTTTCTCATTGCTGCCATAGCTATCTCTGAATCACATTTTCTTACCATCTCAGTAATTGAACTACCTGCAGCTGGCAATTAGTATGAGCAGTGGGCATTTTTCTGTATTCTTGGGGACTGTGTTTTATAAGAGCAAATCTAAACCTAATACCAATGTGTACCTAAAAGGAGATGTCGACAGTTTAGTTGTCTGGAAACAGCATATCTAAATATAGTGCTAATTTGCCCCCACAAAAGGATGCTTTAAACATTGCAACCGACTAAGCAAGACAATGACTTCAGAGAATTGAGAACTGTCTCATACAAGCACACAAACACAAAAACATCAAGATTCAACTGTTTATTTCATAAATAAAATGAGACACTAGTCGCACTTTAAAGATGACTGCATTACTACAAGCTATCAAACCTCTTCACTGACACAGTTTCAGATATGCAGGAACTACAACAGGCCAAGATATTTATTATAATCTGAAGGAGTGCAAACTTTCATCAGACTAAGTTCACAGCAAATACATGTACATTTGTTTTTCTAAGGAATATAAACAGTATGCAAATAAATAATGTTGTTATAATATTAGAAATTAAATAACTATGTTTCTAAATGTTCCTAAATGCATTATTTTCAAGCATTTTAAGTGTTCAGGCAGAAACATTACCAAGAATAGTGAATTGTCACAAACATTCAAGATGCAGCCCTTCCCCTGCTTTGTTTTAACACCTTTATTAAATTATCACTTAAGACATGGGCACATATACACTAATAGAAAAGAAAGCAAACCATATTAACATTTTTTCATGCATTATACATTGCATATATGTTTTCTTCCTTTATATCAACTGTTATTCACTCCAACATTGCATACATTGTTCAATTCTTGCCTTCTATTAAACCTAACTCCTCCTTCTCCTGGACATTATTTTGAATGTATTCTTAAAATTGCATTTATTTCTATGTAATTAGCTTCTTCCCTTTTCTAAAGATCACACTTCTAGTTCTTTTATCTCTTTAACAGTATTCAGTGCTGTAGTTGCAGTTGATTTGGATTTGGATTACTAGTTTCTAGTAATTTTTTTTTTGCAGCCTACAGCATTAAACTTAACAAGACATTACTATATCTAGGCAAGTCAGATCCTATGGTCCAGCAAAAAAAGAGTCCTTTCCTTAGTTACTGTCATTTTCTCCACCAATATTTCTGATAGAGTACACTCTAAGGAAGTTGTAAAATCTGCCAGCTTGTTACATTCCGCTAAAAAAAAAAACTGTATAGAGTTACCTCTCTCTTTCAAATCACACCTCCAACACTGGGTATAAAAGTATGCATGCAAATACATCCAATAAAAAATCTATACCTTCTGGACTTTTTGCATACTTGGCAGCCATTCAGATGTCATTCCATGTTTCCTTTCTAAATTACTTTTTCAGTCTCTTCCCAAACTTTTCCAACTTCATCTGAGTGATTGTTATAGTCATGCAATATATTATATGCCCCAGTAATTATCACTTTTTTTAATAGCAGTAGAGTCTGTTCTAGACTTGACTAAAAACTCTACCAGCATGGATCTTTCATTTAGGACTCGTCTACACCCATTTTCTTTGTCTATAATCTAATATCAATGCTTGGAAGGGAAGGCAATCTCTAAACTGTAGTAAAAATATTTGCTTGGTCTCATCCCACTCTATTACCTTTCCTGCTCTAGTTATTTGCTCCCAATACCTTTGTTCCTTTGCCAGTTTTCTCCAGTAAATTCTACCCTGTCTTACCTATTTTCTGTACCCCTACTTGCAGTCATCCCTATTTGCAAAATCTCCTTTCTCCGTTCCTGCATTGACTTCGTTTTTAAAATACTTTATTAAACTTTATGAGTATGGTCATTATTATTCACCTTAAGGAACTGCAACCAATATCCTACTCTTTCCTTATTTCTTGAACTGATACCCCCCACTTCATCATTATTAACCTTTTCCACTTTAGTTTATAACCTTCTGATTGAGTTATGTAAATTAACCTTAACTGTGTGGTTCTAAAATATCCATACAAATCAAGTAATCCTAAACCAATTTGTTTTATGGGAGGATCAACTTATCCCACTTAACTCTCACCCTCTTCCCCTCCCAAATGAATTCCCTTATCTCTTTATTAATGTCTATCTACAACTTTTCTGAATGATGCCTGATCTGTGTATAAAACTAAAGTGACTAAAATATTTCTTACTGCTTGTATATTACTATCCATATTCATAAACAAGAGCTTCCTGTTTCTTGTTTTTTATATTGTCTTTTGTTTAGTCTCTTCCCATGTACCCTTAGCTGCCATAACAGACTCTTCCTCTGCTTTTGTAAATAGAAGAACTTCTACACAAAGATTGATGATGGTTGCCTAAACATATGAACCAGAACATTTTACAGTAAAATGCATAGCCATTACAGAGACATGATTCTGGAATTTCCAAAGCATGTCATGAACTTTAAAAATAGGCAAGTGACAAATTTCCCTCAGATCCTATTCACAAACCCATGTACTTGCTAATTATCTAGAAGCATATATATACATATCCTTTTATTGTGCATCAGCACTAAAAACAAATATATAATTGCCACTAAATGCAATGCTGTTTTTTTTCATCATGGACGAAATATGTGCTGATATTCATAGTCAATTAGCAAGTTGCCAACAGTCATATCACAATGCATTTCATAGTACATTGTTGCTCATGTGAACAAGCTTGTAAAGGTTGCAGAAAAAAATCATATGTAAATGAGTGTATAATGACATTCAAATGAGGAAATATATGCAAATAATGCAAGGATGATATGAAAATGAAGCAAATTTCACATCTTTTGAGATTCAGAGTTACAAAATGCTTTGTAAGTGCACGTTGTGCACATAGGCTAAGAAAATGCAAGCATCACCATTTCCAAACACTTTGCAAGTGAGAAAGATGCATGGGGCATCAGTTAGTTTTGCAGTTTTACTCCTTGAAATGCTTTTTTCCACAGGATCAGAACTTGGAGAACTGGTGATACTCAGCATCCAAAGCAAGGCACTGTTGGCAATGTTAATTCTCTTCAATTATGAAGAGCAGACAGTTCTTGACCACTTTTGATGAGCTTATATGTCTAATAATTTGGAACTAGGTCACATGCATTGTCTGGTTATCCCTTTGGATACTAAGGTAGGTATAGCTGTCACTATACTTACCATGGGAATGTTTCAGAGACAGACTGGAGACACTGTCTAACAGGTTTCAGCCATTAGCCTAGTGCAGCAGTTCCTTGATGTTTTTGCAGCCATTGTGAATGAGAATAGCTATTTCCCACAGTTACTGCAGGATAGAGCTGCATAATAAATGATTTTACAATCTAGCATGCTGCCATGAGGAGTTTGGTGTCATAGATTGCACCTATGTGGCTTTTAGAACCCAATATTGTTCCTAAGGAGAAGGTACTATAACAGGAAAGGCTACTATTCCATCAACTGCTAGGTAGTGCGTGATGCACATGTTGGTATCATCAATGCCTCACTAGCATCCTGGTAGTACCTATAATTTCCACATCTGGTACACAAGTTCACCATACCACCATTTTCTGCATAGCCAGACACCATATGAGTGCCTAGTAAGTAAGTGCAGCATAAATCATTAAATACCCCCAGAAGTATTTTTATAAACAGTGAGAAAGATGTAATGCTTAACCAACCGATCTGGATGTGACTCCCTCCTTCCCTTCCTATTCTGTTTCTCAGGTGATGCAGGCTGCTCTCACAAACCTTTGCTTATGGCATCATTTGTTTGGAACCCACAGGGAGCTGTAAAGGAATGCTATAACATTGCCCTGTCTCAGACCTGGATAGTCACGGAGCAAGTGTTTGGCCTGCTTAAAGCCCATTTCCATTGCCTGGATGAGTCTGGATGTAGTTCTTCAGTATGGTCCCATGCAGAATATTTACCACGTGTTGCATTATTCTCAGTATGATTCTGCACCGGTCTGGTACACCAGTGCCACAAGTAGTCATGCAGCTCCCTCCCAAGAAACACTTGGGACTTGTAGAAATGAGAGCAGTAATTACAGACAGCAGCAGCAGCAGCGGTATCACACCCCTTCTGACAGGATTATGTATGGTGCACTGTAGCATCTAGTCCACAAGTCTAGGACTTGATACTCACTACATGACAGTGTAACGTCACAAAGATAAAACTTGGTGCATGCAATGCAAACTGTAGGCTATGCTATTTAGTGCATGGTTAACTCACACTGTGCATCACACATTCCTCCACACACCACCTACAAAAATATAAAATTTTGTTGAAGGCCTATCATGCTTTGCTTTTTTTTTTAAAACTTTGACAAATGTCCTGCTTTGATGTTGGCACCAGTGGCTAGGGTCGATAGTTTTGGAACATGTAGAACAAGGTGTACAGGTCACATCTGGACTGTGGCATATCAAATAATCTCCTAATTATAGCATTGTGTGGGTTCCTGGAAAGCATGAATGGGTGCTATCCTGAGAGCTTGACATTGAATTGCTATGGTGGCTTATCCTATGTGATACTTCGAAAATCCTTGACAGTGGCTAGCCAGTACTGCAAAAGCAGTAACTGAAATATAAGGTCCTGCCATGTGCATGTATGTTGATCTGTTGATGTCCAAACTGTTAACTTATGGAAGTTTATCCATCAATGGATGCTGGAACTGATTAGACCACTCATGTTGCAGGTCATAACCTCCATGCATGTGGACTCAAGCTATGCCTCACGCAGCTGTGTTTGCCATGTTTGTCTGGTAAGTTCTCACAAGTATGTGGGCAGAAGCTGACATGGATGTGGTGTGGGCAACCATGCACCACAGGGGAATAATTCTGGCATTGTCCTTATCCTCCACCATTCCCGAATATTGTTGAATAACCTCACAAGTACCTTAAAAGACTCTCACTATCTCTACCTGACTGTGACTAGCAGTAGCCTGTGCCTGGGCAATGTCCCAACATATTTGCTACTGTGCAGACAATGCCTTTCCTGTCTTGTGTGCCGGGATTAATTGTTGACTTCATCTGGTAGCCCTTTAGACAGGTTGTACAGTGGGCATTCAAACTTACAACACTGGCTTGTCCTCTTCCAGAGTTTCCATGTTTGTATCTGAGAGACAGAGGTCAGGCTTTGTGAGGAATTCCCTCCCCCATCTGTTAAAGGCATGTGTCAGTGGTTAGGTACCTGTGGCTCAGCACTGTCCCTGTTGGACTCATCAACCTGTTGTGGAGTTGGAGCCTCTGCCAGTACACTTCGTGACCATGTGCCAGTGTCCTCAGGCTGTGCAATGACCAACAGGATGGTATCGGCATCACAACTGCCTGCCATATGGCTGTCAACATTAGCCCGCTCTGCTGCACTACGTCTTCCAGTGACAGTGCAGTTGTTGATATACCTGTGAACAAATGACAAATGCTTTAGTACTCTGTGCTACAGTACCAATACCCCTGCACATTATGCTGTACAGGTAAAATGAAGGAAATCCTCATGTAATGTGATGTTACTGTGTGTTCAGAGACCATTCATAATGTTGGTGTACCTGTTGGAGAGACAGTGAAAGAGATATGTACTAATGGAATATGACTACCAATAAGTTAAGTGTTCTACTATCCCAAATGCTAAATGAAAATGCTGACCTGCTCCACTACCTGTGGACATACAGTGGGCAGCCCAAATTGCCAGTAACAACATTGCCTTGAATCATATCCATGCCATTGTAAAAACCATCATAATCATCACCAGAAAGGAAAATCAAATACTCTTTATCAGGTATCAGGGTTTGCCTTGTAGAAGGACCTCCACCAGTGGCATTACTAGAAATGGAATTCTGGTGTGCTTTTCTCTCTTCCAACACTGTGGCAGTGGACGACTTTGTCCTCTAATTACATTTATGTCTGTTGACACTGGGTTCAATACTTTTGCATGCTCTGCCTATCTAGGACATTCTTTTTGGAATAGGAATTTGCCATAGATCTTAAGTACCTCCGTGAAGATAGGGTTTTCCTCAGAAAGGAAGTTTTCACACCTGCGTCTTGTTCCCTGCTTCTGTAACATGTTCTCCCTAGGAGTAACACCGTCAGTATCACTAGCTGTGGGAGAGTTCTGTACCAGCTTGAGCAAAATCTGTACCCCATCCTGCCTGACTGTGCCTAACAGAACTATGTGTCCAGCTTTGCACATTAACAGTAGAATGCGTGTGTGAGTGTGTGTGTGTGTGTGTGTGTGTGTGTGTGTGTGTGTGTGTGTGTGTGTGTGTGTGTGTGTGTGTGTGTGTGTGTGTGTGTGTGTGTTTCTGTGTCTTACAAATGTAGTGTGTCATATAATACTGTACTGCAGAACTGCATATCTTGTGTTAGTTGACTGTTTTATTTATTTATTGACATTTATTTTCCAGGAAAGTCCATTTGGCAATAACCCATTTACAGTAAAGGCCTGGGGAAAAACACACCAACATATTGCATGGAAAAGTATAATACAGAAACTATAAACATTTGATATGGATTGTCATTTTGCAAATACAGTATAATATGACAGAGTTGTAAAGGTTGTCATGTTTACAAGTATAATACAATATAACAGAGTAACCAAAGAATAAGTAAGACTGTCTAGTGAGACAACTAAGGGGTGAAGGGAGAGAGTAAGAGAAAGAGAGAGAGAGAGAGACAGAGACAGAAGCAAAAATAAGAAAAGTAGGAAAAATGAAGATAAAACGGACAATAGTTAGTTGAGAAAATTATTATTAAGTTGACAAAGCTTGTCAGAGATGAGAGAGAGCAAAAGATTGGTTAGTAAAGAAAGGATTACGCGTATACATGGGAAGAGAAAGTATGTGTGTGACGTTAAGATAGAGGAAGAGATGTTTTATGTTTGGAGGGGGGCAGTGTGTGGCCTGCAATGTTCTCGATGGTATGTGTTTCATTAGATTCAGTCATTTCAGTGCACAATGGTCCTTTCTTCTGCCAGGTGTCCAGGACACTGACAAACATTTTAAATGCTTATTGGAGTATATAATAAAAAATGCCCAGGTATGTAGGTTCACATTGCCAAATGAATGAGAATTGGTAATAGCACTAATAACATACATCTTATCAGTACTATAGATGCACTTTCTACCCTATCTTTCATGTCAGGAAATGTTCTCAGTATGTTCAACCTTACACTATAATGCCACAATCAATATATTTGTTGAATTTAGTTTGGCCTTCTGACAATTTTCACAAAAATTTAGTAAATGAAGGTAAACAAAATGGTGATATGGTCAGTGTTTCATCTTATTTAGATAACTTTAAAAAGTTATTATTAAAATGAGGCTTTTTGCCCAAAACGTCCATTAACTGGATTATTGACTACATTTTCCCAGCTCTACATCACCGTTATATGCAGCTTCACACAGGCATGACTGCACAGTGTGAAGTGTAAGCACATGCTTCCATCTGACTTGTACATGTGCACAGCTCTTCTTCATATAGCAACACACAACCTCACTGCTACCTTTACTGCCTTTATTCACAATGCAGCAAGCATGGTTCTTACCCTAGTATTTTCACTTTCATAGATCTTCCATCATTAGTTGTTGAGGTTGGATACTGAGGATGGCTTCTTCAAGTGCCTAAGACAGAACCGCAACCTACTGCATGAAGGTGACAGAAAGTTTCATGTACCTCTATACTATCAGGTACAGAGACGATGGTGGCAAAAGGTGTCCCTTTTTATAATACTGTTGTGTGAAGTAGTGCAGGTAGAGGTGAGGCAGCGGCAACAGTTTAGCCAGTGTGAGTGACAGAAGTGGAGGGAAACATGCAGAGTCCCTCATGAATTACCTTTGCAGTTGTCAGCGGTGCACTTCATTACTTATAGGAAGGTGAGTCAAGGCTGCTGCTATCTTCTAAACATTATACTCCGCAACTTAGTATTTACCTCTGTTGTTTCATTTTGTGCAATGGTTACCGACATGGTGTGCACAAAATATATATCTATATACACAACTGGATATTTGTTTCTTTTTTTCTTTATTTTCTTAACCTGGTCTTTGCTGTACCTAATGGTTTCAGTACTGTACACCTGCGCATGAAACTCCACTCAGAAGGGTCCACTTTTTTGTTTTCAATACTTCATTTTATGCCCACTTGTAAAACTACTGGTGCCCTATGGCAGAGACATTAGGTGGAGGGGGGATATATGCTTGCACATATACTTAAATAGGCATTACTGCCTCACAGATTTTAATGTCAAGGATTAAGTGGGCCACTGCAGGTGTTTGTGGGTTCACTGTTAGGCTTTGCAATTCCAGAGACAGCCCATACTATTAATTTTATTGCAAGTCCTATAAATGTCACAGGGCATTCATATACCAGGTCTGCATACTGTTATTCTTTAAGTAAACTGACAATAGATGTATCGTGCTAGCAATATCCTTTTTTCTATTTCCATTATGTTACTGCTTGCTTTCTTTCCATTTTGTCTGCCATTGCATGGCCAGAACAGTCTGGAGCACCTTGGCTGGAGGCATCTGGTGCTGCACAGGAACAGTGCCCACGTGCTGTGCATCTTGGGACTGTCTCATAGGGAAGAATTGCTGGGTTCTTTTTAGGAGGCACCCCATGATGTACTCTATTGCCTAAGCAGCCCCAGCTACAGACAGTAGTGGAAGCTGCAGTTTAGAGGACCCTGGAGAAGTGGTGAGGCCTGTACTCACACTTTCTGCAGTGAATGCAAAACTCACTGACCCAGCAGGCTGCAGACACACAGCCACCAGACAACTCCTCCTGCCCCTCATTACTGGGGACTGCCCACTCTGACACCTCATGGCAAGGCTCTAATTTTCAGTTTCTGGGCTGGATTTAGTGCTCCTATCGCCATGGTGCCCCTCCTATCCCCCATAATCGGTGCACCTACCCTATTGTGTCATACCCATATGTGGACCTTATTTTGGCTGTCATGGATGTGTTGTGGTCATCAATGTGTTATTTTTGTTTTATACCAGAAATGAAATAGCAGCAAATAGAACATTCTGCCAGAGGAGGCAAATCAGATTCTCTAGGCAGTGGGGTAAGTCTATTACATTATTGTTGTTATTATCTGTGTTTAACCTATTCACCATAACACTGAGATGTTTTATTTATTTGTACTTTACTACATTATCATTACCCTGTTGTTCACTGGCTTTGTTGATGGTTATTTTTATCGATTTGTGTAAAGTCCTCTGCTGTGCTAGTTTTCCCTGCATTTGCCATGTGTATGACAGATGTGCTAGACTTGTTTACCACTACACTAAGAATTTCTTTACTTTTGCCTATTGCTCCATTTCTTAGTTCATTTCCTATGTAGCTTGCTAGTTTTTGCCATGTTATTTTGCTGCTGTCATAAAATGTGCCACTTAGCCCTGAATTTGTCATGTTGTGTATTACATTTTTGCTTAACCTGTTTACCACAGCAGTGAGCATTTTTCAGTCTACTAATTGACTTTTACTTCTTTGTTCATTAGTCTTACACTCAGTTTTCCATCCATATATTTTGCTGCTGTCATAAACACCAATGACAGACTGTCAAAGATTTCAAAAGTATTTTTTCACTTGCACGAAGGATTAAAAGCTCAGCCTAAGAGGTTTTTTTTAGATAAAGATCTCAACATTTTTTCCAGAAACTTTTATTAAAACATATCATGATTTTTCAGAGATAAAGCCTTGGATGAATTAGGAACACAACTGGAAAAATATGAATTTCACTCAGACAACCAGCAAACTGCCATCAGATTTAGCTCACAAGAAATATATATGTTCTAATGTGTAGCAGCAAGGAAAATTCAGTAACCATCACAATCATACAATACTGTATTGCTATAACATCAGAACTAAAGCCAATATTAATTTAGTCATAGAAGTGATGTTTTGATCACTTTAAATATTCAGTCAGTAAAACAAGATAGTTAGCTAGATATTATTCATGGGATTTATTTTCTTCTGAAAATATTAAAGTATTTCAGATATATATTCTTCACATGAAGAGTCATAAAGTGGGCCAAGGCTGCGAATAACCTCTGGCAGCTACCAAACTTCTATCAAATTTAACAGGCAAACAGCCACATGTATATTACTGTCTCTTGGGAGGACAAATACAGTATACATGAAAGATATAAATATAATGTGTTTTTACATCACAACTAAAACCCAAACTGGCAGTTGTCACACAATAACTCAAGATGCAGTTGTTCCCCTGCATAATGGTTAAAACAAACAACATGTGCAGTTTGCAGAGGGTTACCCAAATATTTTACCCCATGCATGTTACTAGAACATGTGTAGTTCATATATAAAGTGCTGTATATGGACATACCAAAATATGTTCAGCAGCAGGAGAATAACATTTGAAAAAAATCGCCATCAGATATGGTTTAAGAAGGTTTATTTCAGCTTACCATGACTGTTGTATTTATTGCTAACTTAATAGTTTTCTTCCATAATCCTTTGCAATTCACTTGGCAGATATATATCCTCTTAAATTTGTTTTCATTCTTGTCTTACTTCCTTGGCTGCCTTAAATTATTCAGTCCAGACCAACCGTCTAATTATCTTGCTTCCTAATATGTTCTAAGCCAGAAAACTACTTATTCTCCAAAATATTCTATTTCAAACACACCTCATATGATCTGCAATATCTCATAAGCAGTACAAATAATAAAAAATATATGAACTATAAAAACTCTTTGTCAGTGTGACAATAGGAGGTACTGCCAGCCATGCCAGGAGAAGTAGGGCAGTGGATATGTAACTTATGCCAGCACAGCTAATTGGAATTTTGTAAAGAATTATATGTCATTTGTGTAGCAAACTGATTTGTACAGATGCTTATGTTTAAAAATGTATTTTTAAAGTTATTTGCGTTAACATGTATCAACAGTGTTTCCTGCTGGACAGAAAAGAAATGTACATGCATTATTGTAACTGTTTAAATGCATACATTGTATTAGTGGGTCTACTTCAAATTAACAAAATCTCACTTACCCGAATTTTAAATAACCGAGATGACAAGAGCGAAGTTGCATTTTAACGAACACTCATATTAGAGATAATGTAACAATGGAAAGTTGGCAGTCAGCCAAAAGGAACAGAAAAAAAATGCAGAAACAATTCAAACCTACCCAAGTGGGGTGCTTCACCCCCCATGACCACAACACCCACCTAACTAAATATACCAACTCAGAGATCACATTATAGAGGGGAAAAGGCCAAACTCCCAAATTTTGGCCAACTGCCTCCTTTCCCTGATTACATTATTGGTAATGTGAGTGTTCATTAAAATGCAACTTCAGTGTTGTCATCTCCATTATTTAAAATTTGGGTAAGTGAGATTTCATTCATTTGAAGTAGACCTGTAACAGCATATGGAAGGGAAAAGGTTAATCCACTTGACTTTGAAAAATATTCTTGAAATTAAATTACTTTATGGATTAAGCCATAATGGTGTTATCCCACAGTTTTGAATGGAGCCAGAGATGCAATGTCTGTGCTACAGAATAGGTTGTAGCTCCTGTAGGAAGAGTGGAATGGCTTTATGGTTTTACAGCTTCCATATGCCTTAATAAAACTTAAAATCCCAGAAAAAAAGGAGAATAAATCGGCGAAAATGTACACAAATAAAATGTACACAAATAATCCAGAAAATTACTGAGTTGCATCAAATGTAGTCTCACAGTAGTTTATTGAGGGAACATTTGGTGTGACTCAATGATTTTCTTTAATAAAACTTAGCTAAAGGTCTAGCGTGTATTGTAGCACATAGGTGCTAAACCATGGCAGCTTCTAGTGATGGGGGATAGTGCAGGAAACAGAGTCAGATGACCAGATGTGTGTGATGTCATTCTGTAAGCCAGAAATAATATTTAGATGTTAGTAGGAGATTGCTCTCAGCATTCTGCATTCTGTCTTGGATCTGACAACAAGGATCACTCACCCACATTATCTTGCCTTGCTCTATTCAGTAAGTAGGAACAGTAATTCTTTAGATTAGTCAGGAAAATATAGTGAGAACAATTAGCATTGTTTTTTTTTTTCTGTAACTGTGTGACTCTTTCCAGCTTTGTTATTTTCAATATTTCCTGTAAATAGATATTTAGTATTTTCATGTCCTTTTATTATTTATTGTTAAATATATTTAAACTTCTCATTGTGGCTGGTCCTTCTTAGAAAATATTTAAGTTTTGAGAGTATTTGCACATATTTATTTGGTAATAACTCTGGCCACTCCTAAAAGCCTGGCTGTTTGGTCAACATTACCATTTATATTAATATTAATTTCACTCAGTATAACTGGATACCCATTAAGAGCCTTATACTAACTGACTGGTGGCAGTGAATCTACCTTATAGTCTGGGCAAAGTTGATAGAGCAAGTCATCTGCACCAGCCTTTTGCAGGTGTGTGTGTGTGTGTGTGTGTGTGTGTGTGTGTGTGTGTGTGTGTGTGTGTGTGTGTGTGTGTGTGTGTGTGTGAAAATTAAATCTCAAAGAGTTTGTGTTTGTCAACTACTTAGGCAGGGATATGAAGCACTGGTTTCACAGAGAGAGTAGTGGAGGACTTGGCTTGGGCACTAGGCTGAGGACTTAACTCTGAAGCTGTGCCAGTGGGGAGCCTTATTGACTACCTGGGAGAGACAGAGAGAGAAACCCAGACCCTGGGCTGAGTGTGTTCCCTGTGTGCTCTTAAGGAAAATTATGCTTGATGCAGAGAGGTCTGCATCTAGAAATATTGAGTGTATCCATTTATATTCCAAGTGAACATCCCTCTCCAGTGTCAGTGGTGAGGACTGAGGCTTTTTGATTACTGGCCTAGAGTGGGGATGTCACATATTGGTGGTAGTGGCGGGATATTGAACTTCTGTAGCCTGTAGGTTCATAGGTTCATAGGATGATACTCGGCTATTGGCCCAGAGGCCCTTGTAAACCTAGCCAAGAATTTCCCCCATGTTCCCTTAACATCATTACCTGTTTCCCCTGTCCAGCAGGAACACAGGTGGGATTTCAGGGGTATATTTTTTGTTTCCCATCCAGTTGTCCAGGTTCCTCTTAAAGAGGGCTAGAGATGTACTCTGCTTGACATGGACAGGGAGTCTATTCCACAGGCAGGGAGTCTTTGGGACACAAATCTATCCCTCCAACAAGTTCTATTAATGTCACAGACCAGGTTAAGGCCTTGCATGCAGGTTGCATGAGTGGAGTTTGTCTTACAGATATGCAGCAACTCCATCAAGGCTGAGTCTGAAATGGCCTTGTATGCCAGACACAGGTCACCTCTGAGCAGTCTGTATGAGAGTGAGTAGAGGGACAGGTCTTTTAGCCTATCTGTATAGGATAGGTGTTTGAGACCCTGGAGTTTCCTGGTCAGGAACCTCTGTGGTCTCTCCAACTGCTGCATGTGCTTGGCAAGATACATGTTGAAGGGGGCATTGTACTCGATAATGGGTCTGATAAGGGAGGAGTACAGGGATGTTTTGACCTCCTTGTTCCTGGACGAAATACCCTTATTTATGAGGTGGACCATGTAGAGAGCTTTCCATACAATGGAGGCAACATGGTGGTCAAAAGTCAGGTTGCTATCAACCTGGGATCCCAAGTCCCTCATGACTGATTGCATGCTTAGTACATTGTTATTAATGTGATAATTAGTGGGGATGACATTTCCCCCAAAGAGGATAATGATGCATTTCTTGGCATTCAGTTTTAGGCCGTGCTTCTGGCACCAGTCATTAGTTTGGGTAAGGCCTTGTTGGAGAATGCTCACATCTCTAGAGGAATTTAAGACAGTGCCCAACTTGCAGTCATCTGAAAACTTGGTCAGCCACAGACCACTGGTTTTGGCTTGCACCTCAGAAAAGTATATCCCAAACAGTAGATGCCCCAAGACGGATCCTTGGGGTACACCTCCCATTACACATCTGCTACTAGAGGTGGCTTCCCCTACTTTGACTGAGTGGGTTCTATCAGTGAGCCAGTTAGCTAGCCATCTGGTAACATATGGGTTGATGCCTAGCAGGGAGAGTTTATCTATTATGCCCGACTGAGGAATAGTGTCAAAGACTTCGGCAAGGTCAAGGTAGGTGCCGTGCATGGTCTTCCCCTCATCCATGGCTTTGGTGACTGTTTCAAAGAAGTAAATCAAGTTTAACAGGCATGATCTCCCTTTGACAAAACCAAACTGTGTGGGGTCAAGTGTTTGAAGGTTGCCAATGTCCTTGATTATAAGGTCCATGATAATGCATTCCATGGCCTTGCAGATCAAGCTAGTTAGGCTGATGGGCCTATAACTGACTGGGTCAGTGGACACTCCACCTTTGTGTAGAGGGATGACAGTGGCTGTCCTCCATTCAGCTGGGATGAAACCAGTGCTCAGGCTTTGGTTGAATAGGGTATCTAATGGAGCTGAGAGCTCATGCCTGAGTTCATGTAGGATACAGCCAGGAATGTTATCGGGTCCCATGGAGACTGCATTTGTTGCCTTTGAGAGAGTATTAAGGACCTGCACCCTGATGATGAGGGGAGGGGTGCAGGTTCTGGGGATGTCCTGGTTTACTGATGGGGGGACAGGGGGGGTGAAGTTTTCACTGAACCTGTCTGCCAGCAAGTTGGTTATATCTATGGCATCTGTGTATGTGGTATTATTGACCACCAGTTCAGAGCAGATTTGGGTGTTTCCTTTGAGATTGTGGACATATGTGAGGAAGGCCTTGTGATTGTCCTTGGTGGATATGGCCAATTTGGACTTGAAATTAGCATTAGAGGATTTCACCAGTGACCTTATTTGCTTGTTCAAACAAAGGAGAGATTGCTTCCAACTTGGCACCTGCTCCTTCTTGGCCCTGGACAGCAATTCTTTCCTTCTATTATAGAGTTTTTTTATTGCTGCTGTCCACCACACAGGTTTACTCTTCCTTGAGGAAGATGATTTGGTCTTGTCAGGTATAGCTTTGTCCATACAGTTATGCAGGTGTTCATATAGTTTTTTGGTGTAGGCTTGGACATTAGTGCTAGTTCCAACTGAACGGACGGTGGCTGTGAAGCTGCTTATACCTGTTCTAAGGAGATTGTAGTCAGCTTTGGAAAAGTTTTTTGTTTGTTCCTGACAAGGGAAAGGTCAGGGGAGATGGTGTTTTCAAAAGCAATCACTTTATGGTTGGGTCTTACCAAGGAGAATGAAACTGTAGGAGTGCTACAGTGGCTATTCATGTTGGTTAGGTCCAGGATATTTATACCTCTCGTAGGAGTCTTGACCAGCTGATCCAATGCATTGTTACTGAAGAAGTCGAGGAATCTCTGCGCATTCATGTTTGGGCTAAAATAGGTCTTCCAATCTATGGTTGGGTAGTTAAAGTCACCCAGGATCAGCGTAGAGGGTTAAATCTTGATGGATTCAAGTAATTCCAGATAGGTGGAGTGGGCGTCTTGAGTCATGGTTGGGGGTCTGTAGCTATCTATGATTTGAATAGGTGTTTTGTCAACAGTTAACTGCGCTTGGAGTGTCTCCTGTGCATCATACAGTTTGACCAGCCTGGAGGTGTGTATGTCTTTGATAAATATTGAAGCTCCACCTCCTTTGGCTTTGTAGCCCACCATTTGGGGTCTGAAAGTATGGTAGCATGAGTAATCTGGTAAGGTTGGGGTGCTCTCCACAGCTTTAAACCAGGTTTCAGTGACTGCACAAATGTCAGCATCCTCCAGGGCAAGGAATGGTTGCAATGAATGCAGTTTCATGCTAAGACTCCTAGCATTTAGCAGCATGACCTTTAAATTTTGTTTATAAAAATTTTCATGTTGGTAATTTTGTGCTCATGACTTTGCCTAAAAAAGACACTATGGGGGAGACAAGAGCTTTTGCCAGAAGCCTAAAGCCCAGGAGAGACAGATGAAGGCCATATCTGGCAAAGCATTGTGGTCTATCAATCATGTCCTCCCAAGCTGTCAGGTATTGGATCCCCTTGGAATGACACCAGAAACTAAGCCAATTGTTAAAGTCAATCATTTTCTGTTTGTACTGAGGTATCATTCTGGGTGATGGTAGGATGCTGCATACGGCTAGGGACATACCTGCCTGGGACACATATTCAGAGAGCTCAATCATGTCTCTCTTTATATAGTCCAGAGAGGTATGTCTCAAGTCGTTCACACCAACATGGATTATGACAGTCATAACAGTACCTGTTGTTAATAGACTTGAGTGCACGCATGATGTGGTGGATTCTAGCTCCTGACAAGCAACTGTGAATTTCTCCTTGTCTAGCCTGGTGCAGGGCACATCTGTGTCTCACGATAGAGTCTCCTATGACTATTTTGTTGGGTTTGTGTTTGGACCTTAGAGGCTGTGAGACACAGACGTGTGTACTATGTGTGATGCTTGGTGCTGTGGGTTGTGATGTGCATGTGTTTTTTTGCTTCAGAGGTCTCTTTTGTTTAGGTATGTTTTTGTTGAGAACCCCCACATATGTAGGAGTGTGCTGTACAGATGTGGGTGGTGTTAGTGGTGTGGTGTTTGAAGTGTTTGTACAGACATCCTTCTCAGTGCCAGATGTACTGGCTTGTGACTGAGATAGCAAAGATTCTAAGTTCTTAATGTGATTGCATCTCTCACATTTTGTGTTCCTAGGTGGTAGTAGTAGAGGGTTGTCTGTGTACATATGGAAGTTGCTACACTGTCTCAGGGTGCTCATATCAACCAGACTAGCAGGAGAAACCATAGAAAATTGTCCATCCATGGTTATCAGAATCCGTGGAAGAGAAGTCAGAGATAGTAGAGTGGGTACTATCTGAGGAGAGTATCTATAGGTGTGAGTAGGGCTGGATAAAATTAATACAGTAGCTGTAGTCAAGGACTTGACTCACACAGGAGTGCTGGTAAGGGAAAAAATGCAACTGAGATAGCTCACAAAGGGTTAAAACAGCACAGTGGCAATGTGCAACAGGCAAATAAGCACAAACCCATGCAAATGCTGGGTTTAAATACCAAAAAAAGAAAGTAAAATAGAAACACTGGAATTGACCAATCAACCTTTGTCCCTGAGCTCTTAGCTCAACACCCTATGCCAGACCAGTTGCAACCAGTTCACTTACTCCCACTAAGTGCAGGCAGGCTCTGGCCAGCACAAGATGGTGTACCAGGAAACACAAGAATCACACAAACAGATCTGAATACAGCAAAACCTGTAACCAGACTATGCTAAATATATTTAAACTCTGTTTAGGTCACTTTAATACAGGAGAACAGATACACTTACATATAACAGTAGCAAACAAAAGCAAACTGGTTTAAACAAATTAACCAATTAACCAATAAAAGAGCTCAAAACTGAGCCCTGTTCCAGCAGTCTTAAATCAGACAAGTTCTAACTGCATGCTCCTGCACTAGAGTGCAGGAGAACCTTCTCCAAAAAAGATGACCTGGATTAGTGCTCAAGTTATACAAACAAAGCTAAATTCAGCAGGTTTGAATCTAGTCTATGCTGCAGCAAACAAGGCACACCAGTTTCAGAAAGAAACAGTTCAAATAAGCAGGCACAATAAGCCTTTAACCAGCAATTCCCAGCTCAGAAGGGCAGAATCTACTATCTCCTCCCACAAGAGTCCAGACCACAAACCTTCTTAACTCATTCACTCCTGCTTACTGCCACCATAGTAACAACAGTGCAGCCTGAGCTTATTTTCAGAAAATCCATTTGTAATACCATACAGAAAACAAATGTTCATAACTCTTTAACCATAAAAGCTAGACTAAAAGTGTAAATGCAAAAGTTGTTCAGCAGACACTAACCTTTCCAACAGTGCAAATGCTGGTAGTGTATATGTAAGTTATTATTAAATATTTGCCAAGGAATGCTGATATTGTGCATATTTTTTACTTTTTTGGTACAAAAAATCACAAAATATTGGTGAATGTACCATGGAGACCCATACAATTTGTAATTAATTTTCTTGTATGAATGTCAGCTTTAAAATGATACCTTAACCATTACAGTGTGATGGTCCATTATGGAGATATTCACAGAAATATGATTAATATTATATTTGTCATAACTGATAAATAAACAAAGCATAATATCTCATCACCTGTAACAGACAGAGACTACATATCACTGTACAAGTTGTATGGCTCAATATCAGCTTCAAAAATGATGCCTCATTTGTGTCATCACCATGTTCCCTTGCAAAGATATGAGCATAATAATGAGAAATATTACAAATGTATAATTTTCATAATCCTACAAGACTAAACAAACTGTGATATCTGTGCACGTGTGCAGCATACAGACACAGTTCTTTTACCATGTTGTAAGGAGTAATACTGTCTTTAAAATTAGGTATTACTTGGGACATTGATATGATCCCTTGCAAAGTTATTTTCTAAAATATGTAAACAAATCATAATTTCCATAAACTAAGTCCTAAACGAACTTTGATATCTGTACATGTGTACAGCATGTAGATACAGTTTTTTACCATGTTTTAACTATTAATACTGTCTTCAAAATAAGGTATTACTTAGCACATTGACATGCTCCCTTGCAAAGTTATTTACCAAAATATGAAAAAAATTCATAATTTTCATAACCTTAGTCCTAAACAAACTTTGATACCTGTGTATGTGTACAGAATACAGACACAGTTATTTTATCATGTTGTAAGGAGTAGCACTGTCTTCAAAATGAGGTATCACTTGGCACAGTTACATGCTCCCTGGCAAAGTTATTTACCAAGATATTTTAAAAAATCATAATTTCCATAACCTAAGTTCTACATGAAGTGCAATATCTGTACTTGTGTACAACATACAGACATAGTTCTTTTATCATGTTGTAAGGAGTAACATTGACTTCAAAATGAGGTATTACTTACCACATTGACATGCTCCCTTGCAAAGTTAATTACCAAAAAAATGAAAAAAAATCATAATTTCTGTAAATTAAGTCCTAAACAAATTGTGATATCTGTGTACAGCCCATGGGCACTGTTATTTACTGTGTTGTAAGGACTAACACTGTCTTCAAAATGAGATATCAATTGGCATGTTGACAACTTCCCTAGCAAAGTTATTTACCAAAATATGAAAAAAATGTCTTAACTCTCATAACCTAAGTCCTAAACAAACTTTGATATCTGTACATGTGTACAGCCCATGGGCACAATTATTTTACCACATTGTGAGGAATAACACTGTCTTCAAATGAGGTATTCCTTAGCATGTTGACATCTTCCTTAGCAGAGGTATAACTACAATTATTTAATGGTGTTCTAAGTAGTGAAATAGATTGTCACTTACCATACTGCTCATACTTGGTCATGGTTGTTTTCCATCTTTTGTCACTAGGTCCATGTTGCCAGTATGTCATACATTGCTGCCATCATGCCATTGTGCAGACCACTCAAGAACCGTTCAATGCCATCTTCCTGCACAGAGGCACTGGAAAAGCAACACACTAGAAAACTATATAGTGACTGTGTAATACAGAAAATTACTACATGATACGATGTTCAACTGCAGTAGTTCACAAGAATATGAAGCATATAACCACAATGGGGACTTTACTGTGTATAAAACAAATTGTCAAAATAACAGAAAGAAACTGGTGGAGGGGCTTGAAATGACTCCACGTAGACAAAGAACCATATCTGGCTTGTACATTCATCAATGTGATAACGACTTCTACAGCTGCTGAGAGTTTTACCTGAAAAGTGATAATGTCTCGGTGATATATTGTAACTGCACTTATTGTTAATGTGATAGTGACCTGCATTTCATTACTGAAAAGTTCTGCATGCTCAGACACAGGTGATAATAGCTGCACATAACCTGTTCAGTCGGCATTCATTATATTACCTTGTGTAGCTGTTATGTAACATAGACTCGTCATCATCTGTTGAGAGAAGACCTGAGTAATTCAGTAAAAATAGTATAACTCTTATATATATTACTGAGCCCTTCCTCCGAGCTAAATTCCACACATGACTGACAAAGCCAGGAAAAATGCCCAAAATATATGGTAGCTCCATGCGTAGTCAGCAAGCAATGATCTTTATACCACTCAGGAAACTACTGAATATAATCAGAAATAGAGCAATACAAGCATAAATGGCAAACTTATCTGGTTGATCCATGTAATAATTAGTCCAAAACGTAGTAATTTGTGTTATCTCACCAAACCTAAATCTTGTATCAACATGAATGAGTCTCATCTGTCTCTAACCTCCTTCAATGGCGTACATCAAGCAGACCTCTAAAAATGTTGGCTTTTATCCCAAACAAAGCCTGAAACAGCTATGGCAAAGCTGTCTTCTCAGTAAATGTGTCCAAACTCTGAATAATACCCTATTGCAGTAAAACAAGCTACAATACCAAACTTTATGGGTAAACTAAAATGCAACTAAGGAACTTATAGTTATGGAAATAATCTTGCTCACCTGGACAGCCTGCACTCTGATGGACCCCTCAGTGACATGTACCAGTATGAGAATGAAGAAGTAGTTTCTGCCAATAGAGATGACTGTGGTTAGGGATACAGAAACTAAGCAAGAGGAGGATGGAATTTATTGGAGAAAACTGGCAAAGCAACCAAGGTACTGGGAGCAAATAACTAGAAATGGAAAGGTAACAGAATGATAAAAGAGCAAGCATTTATTTGGACTGCAGGTTAGATATTGCCTATACCTGAACACCCAATAGCCTCCCAGTCTTGCCCATCATTCGTAAAGGAGTACTTAACCAGCATATACACTTAATCTTCCATGCTGAACTTTAATGCCAGAAATCCCAACTGTCACACAGTAACTTAAAACTATAATCCTACCTTTGAAAGTATTCCTGTAAATTAGAGACATCATCCTTACTAAAAAGAAAGGCCACTTTGCATTTAACTAACCAGAACACAATACCTGCTAAGCTTTGTGTGGACTACTGCCACTACTACTACCATACATATACTCTGTGCAATATAAAATACATAGCATTAAAAAAAAACCTAAAAATCAATATACGCATGTATGCTGTATAAAATTTCCTTTATTCAATCGATTTATAAGGTTGTTGCTGAAAGCAGTCTGCCTAACTCCATGTACCTAAATGAAATGTAATAGTAGTCCCAGTGCTAAGCCAAAAAGCACCCACCTGTAATCAATTTCTCCTAAAAGTGGTCTCAACTTATACTGACCGTATCTATCCTGCCCTTGCTATAAGATGAAAGACCAGATGAGAAGGCAAGAAATGTGGAAAAAACATAAATATAGTTACAAGTATAACTTTTGTGCCATCCATACACAATGATGTAAGTGAACTATTAACTGATTTGAGGCTGTTTGGCGGGAACGTAGCCCTGAAATTCTGTTTTTAGAATGATAGTTTATATTAAATTAGATTTTACAGACATGGTGGTCACCTGGAGTTTTTCTTTGAGTAGTTGCAAGTATAGAAAACTTATAGAAGAGCCTCATGTAAATCAAGAACGAACGCAGGAATGGTTAAGGAGAGGTGAATTTAAACCAAGAAATGAAAGGTTAATATTGTCAGCCAAAGATAGTGGGCTATGTACATGTTGATTTATAAAATCTATTGAACATGTGAGAGAAACAGAGAAATTTAGGTTTTGTAAAACCGAATTGGAAACAGTCACACACCTTGTTGCTGGTTGCAACACACTAATGGCAGAAGGACACTATACTGAAAGGCATACTAATGTGGCGAGATTGTTGCACTGGGGATTAGGCAAACATTATGGTATCGAAGTGGCTGAAAAACACTGGAAACACGAGCCACAAAACATCATAAAAAATTATGAAGCTTATATCACATGGGATCACCCGATAACAACAGTTCAAAAGATAGATGCTAGAAAACCGGATATAGTGATCCAAGAAAAGAAGACAAAAATAGCATTGATCATTGAAATCGCCACACCCAGTGACTATAGTGTCTTGCGTACAGAGAGACACAAAGCCAGAAAATACTGGGATCTGCAGGCAGAAACGAGAGCAATGTGGAAGAAAGATACCCAGACAGTTCCAATAGTAGTACGAGCAATGGGTCTTATAAAAAAATAATTTACAGTCGCATTTAGATATGTTACCAGCACATGTAACTCCATACAAACTGCAGAAGATGTCATTACTGGGCTCATTGCGGGTGCTGTGAAGAACACTAGTGGCTGACATCAAAGAGTGAAACAGTACTAATCTCATGAACTTTAATTGTACTTTGACTTAGGAATGGGGTCCACTCCCATCATGGTATTAGAAACCCAAAAGACTTGGAGAAATTAAAATCGCCAGATGTAACTACAAGAACAGAGGTTGTGTACAGGAATAATTTCAATGATAACTAAATAAAAGGTACAAGTTTCAAAACTGTTTCACTCCATTTCAAGTTAGGTTTAGCTGTGTACTAATATTTCCTTAGAACATCCAACATTTGCTGGACATGTAAAACATTAAAAACAAAGATACAAATCTTTCATCTGAGTACATATGAAAAAAGTCAACGCTCATCATTAAAACACTAACTGGGGCAAACCAGACAAATTATCAGAGAGAGAGAGAGAAAGGTTCTAACCCAAAGAGCAACACTTCAAGAATGCACTCTTCTTTTAGTCAAAACCTAGTAATATACTCCCTTCCAAACAAGGTCACATTTTTGTATGGCCATTCAGTGTGGTCATACTTTCTGCATATTTAATATTGCTTGCTACTTTTTCTACATATTTATCTTTCTAGTGCTGAGAAAGGTATCACATTAACAAATTCCTGAGTTAAAACTACTTGGAAGCATTGGAAGCATAAGAATACAATTATTTCCAAGACACAGTTATTAACAACACTTCACCAGTCCAGCACATTAATATTGTTAAATAATTATTTAACAAACTCACAAAAAACAAGACTGTAGTAGTGTTTTTGGTGACTGAAACTTAACATGCTACTAAGGATGGATCGAACATTGATAGTGCAGTAAGAAACAAACGGGCATTCAGATCAAGAACTCCTGATAGCACATTTTCAAGCATAAACATTTGTATATAAACTACACATAACACACTCCTCCTTAGCAGTCCTAGTAATCGAATTGCTTTTCCAAAAATATGTCGCACTCTATTCACAAACATGCCCCACATTATGGACTTTACAAAACACAAACATCCGACAATGAAAGGAAGACCATAAAAAGTCCAAATATGGATCTAAAATTGTTTAATGACCTTAGCCATCACTGTTAATTCCCAAATTATTACATTTTGAAATGAAACTAGTAAAAAGCTTAAGAAAAAAATAAAAATAAAAAGACAGACGTGAGGTGGATCTTCTTCCAAGACTCAAGAGTACAGATGTGATTATTATAAAATACACAACACTAGACACATGCCACTGATTAACACAGAGTGGATTAACTGACCTAACCATTCTGAAAATCAAACCTATTAAAACTTGCACTTTAACCAAACATAACTTCAAGTTTGGACACACGATTTTTCAAATACAGCCCTCGTAATCAAAAGCAGATCAAACTTTCACTGAAAATTGTGTAACACAAGACTTTGCACCTTAAAGTTAATGAAAACCATTAATATACAGGAAATTAAATGAAATACATGTAGACAGCAAGCCGCGGTGGTACAGCGGTAGCATTGTTGCCTTACAGCAAGAGGTTCTCCTGTTCAATTCATGGCTGGAGTGCCTTCTGTGTGGAGTCTGCATGTCCTCCCTGCAGTCGAGTGGCCTTCGAAAGACATGCGTGAATGGGCATGCCTTCACTGAAGGTTGGGCGTCGGGCTGGCAACTTGGCACCATAAAACATCTACTGCCAGTCATTAGCAGACCGAAGTTCCGCTGTGGTGACCCCTAACAGGGAAAAGCCGAAAAGACAAACAACAACAATGTGTAGACAGCCAAGTGCATACGCAGTTTCTCTTTTTAAATTATCAAAAACAAAATGCAATGATTTTCAAAAAAATGACAGGTGGTATTAACTCCTTACTAACATACTTTCACACAAAATTGTTTATTTTTTCTCCTAGCAGTGCGACCTGTAATAAGAACCTGTCATGTTAGACCTTTACTTAATATATGACATAATATTAATAATGCTCATATTGTCCTGTCACTGGACCATGTTTCTAGCCAGTATAAGAGGGCAATGAAACTCAATACAACATGGCAAAGCAAAACAAAAAACTAACATTACAATATCAACTGATTAGAAGCAAACAGGTCTTTTTAACAAACTTGACAAAATATAGTATCACCGGAAGTAAATATCTATCCTTACTTCTGAAACCACCTTAGTGCCCTAAAACGACATATGTATGCTGCCTTGTTGGAGTGCCCCCCCCCAACAGCTGAATTCTGTTAAATATGCCCCCTTTCCCAGGCCTAATCTGAGTTCCAAACCCGCAACTGCCACTGCTGCTTGGTAAAAAATGGCTGCTTTCCCTTAGTTCCAATCACTCACCAGACAGAATAGATTGGAATGGCAGTCCTCCAGGCTGGCCCCGTTTGGGACAAAGAACTCCTCATCACAGCAAAGTTGAGCTCGCCATTACATCGTTGTTATCCAATGATTTAATGTAAAATCCTGAACTTTTTTATTTTAAAAGGACAATTTATAACCCCCACCACTCCCTCCTTAATACTTCGATTTAAACAAACAATCAGATGGGGGAGCAAGTAGCAGCCGCTAATTTTCTCCTTCAGAAAAACACCCCTTGCAGCATCTTCTGGACTCTCCATGGAACTAGAGCATTGTGAACATAAAAAATAAATGCCTTTGAGTCACAGACAACAAGAAGAAAGGGGAACCAATTCGTAACTCCAGAACTTGTATTTAGCTCAAACATTCAGCTTTTTGTCCTTCCTGACTCCATATCAACTCAGAAAGCATGTTTACTAGAATTATAGTCCAGCAATATTAAATTATATTGAAAATGTATTGAAAGCTGATGTACCAAACATGTTTTCATGCTGTGTTTTGAAAGACTTGTGATAGGCTTACTGTAATTACAAGTATATAGAGCGCATGGTGAGCCGATTTTCTCCGAAAAATCAAATATGAACATCATGTAACTCCACAATCAGTTCAGGTACTTTTTCAACTTATTTTTTTAACTGTGGAGCTACAATTTGGCTGTAAAGTTAGATGCACTTGTGGGAGGGACTTGGGTGTAACTGCATCCAATTACTACCATCTCACAGCGCGCTCGGATGTAAGCACAGAGGCGCTGTGAGACGGTACTCAGGGTTAATGAGTTAATGTAAAATAACTGGCCTGCAGCCCAAGTGCTTCAACCAGAACTAAGACACTTTAAGAATAACAGACACTAAGCCTTCAACCAGCAACTCCCAACTTAGAAGGACGTAAGCTACCTCTCCTGCCACAAGAGTGCAGACCACAAACCTTCTTAATGTAAAACAACTGGCCTGAAGCAGTTGTCACTAAATGTGTGCATTCTCTCAGCATCCACAAGGTATGCATTCAAAGTTTCATATCACAACAGTTTTATTAATTTATTTTTTTGTTAGTTTAGTTTAGCGAGGGATGGCAGACAAAGATGTCAGCAGAGGATTATGGCAAGCTTGCAAAGAATCAGTTGGCGAAAGTGTGCAGAACCAAAGGACTGGTGTATGCCAGTCTGACTAAACAGGGAATGATTTCAGCCTTAGTCGTAGCTCAGATCAGCAACCAGGAAGATAACCAGTCTGTTGATGGGAATTTGCAGCCCTCAGAAACAGGACAGTTCACCTTTTCCCCAAGAGAACTTAAAAATCCATCTGGAGTTAAAGAGACTTGAACTGTAGGCCAAACATTTGAAATTGGAATCGACAGACAGACTGCTGCAATTGGAGGTCAAATTAGACTCAGCAAAGAGACTGCAATGTTTAGAGGCTGAAGAAAATGAGAAGCAGCATCAACATGAGAGGGAGATGCTGACTCTTCCCCAGGGTCGTGGAGGTAGTGGGGAAGGGAATAACCGAACCCCAGAAACAATAAATGTCAGTGAATTTCTTCCACAATTTATAAAGAGTGAGAATTTTCAAACAGTATAATGTTGACCAAGAACTCTGTGTATGGTTTCTAACCCCCTTACTCTATGCTAAAGCTTTACCTGCTATTTCTAAATTGTCTGATATTGATTGCTTAAACTATGAACAAGTCATTAATGCTTACTTCAATGCTTTAAGTTAACACCTGAAGCTTACAGAAAAAAAGTTTTGTGAGCATAGAAGCAAGGCAGATGAAAGTGTGTGATTATATTGCTGCATTAAGCACTTATTTTCATAGGTGGGTGAGTCAGTGTCACGTCACCACTTTTGAGGGGCTGGTAGACCTTTTGATGAGGGGAACAAACCCTTAGCACTTTGCTTGAGGACATGAGAATCTGGTTGGCAGACCAAGAATGTAACTCTGCAGATGAGCTAGGGAAGAAAGGGGTTCTCTGCTTAACAAACAGGGCATCACTGCACTAAGAAGGGGATACCCAGTGATGCACATGGATATAATGGAACCCATGATGGACAGCCTAAACAACTGCAACAGAGTCCACCAGTAACAGGGGAAGCCACTAGCTGAAGTATATGCCCAGGATCAACGGCTAAATGTGTTAAATGTAACCAGTGTGGCCACATGTCATACAGATGTCCATGGAGGCAAGGTAGGGAACAGAAGGTTGGGGAGCCAGCAAGTGTAAATAGTTGCCAGTGGTAAGTTGTCTAGAGACAACAGGGGTACCAAACTATCGCAAGAGGTTATATTCCATCTTAGTGGATGGAAAATAGGCCACGGCTAAGACAGACACAGCCTCTAACATAACCATTGTGAAGCTTGCAGTGGTTAGAGAGGAGCAGTACTTGCTTGGGCAGTCTACTCCACTCCAGTCAGGAAGGACCCCATTCCAAATGCCTTTGGCTAGGGTTTGTCTTGACTGGGAGGGTGGAAAAGGAAGCAAGCAAGCAGGTGTGTTTGAGGATATCCCTGCAGATGTCCTGATGGGGAATGATTTTGATAATGCAGTACCTTTTGTGCATGCAGTTGCATGCAGTCAGGCTTGGAGACAGACATGTGAGTCTGGTCACATGGGGGAGACCCAGACAGACACCGCACCTGAAGCCAGGCCTGGTGGTATGGCTATTTCAGGGAGCGAGCTGCCCTGTAGCAGTGATCCTGAAGGTGAGCCACAGCTGCTGGTAGGTACTGATGTTTCCTTGGACAGAGTGACTGCAAGAGCAGAGGTGAATAGTAGTATCCAGGCTGACAGTGAAGCACTGCTGTCAGAGGATACCAGACATCCTGTGGAAGGGAAGCTGAGAAGAGTCACAAAAGTAGAACTGAGACAGGCTCAGCTCTCACCCTACACTAAAAGGCTTGATTCTCAAGAAAAAGGAAAGTCTGTATACTGGAATTAAGGGTTACTGTATAGAGAATGGACCCCTGAAGGAAGGCTAGAGGGTGAGGTAATACAGCAGTTGGTAGTGCCTACAGCCTACCATCTGACACTTCTAGCCATAGCACATGACATTCCTTTTACATGTCATATGGGCAAAAAGTGTACCAAGAGATGTATTATGTAGAACTTTTAGTGGCCTGAGATTGTAAGGGATGTAAGAGGGTACTGCATGACCTGTGAGCAGTGCCAAAAAGAAGGCAAAGCAGAAGACAAGGTCAAAGCTCCTTTGATGTCTTTGCCTGTGATTGAAGAGACATTTCAGAGGGTAGCTATGGATATTGTGGTGCCTCTGAGTACCCCAAGCTCCACAGAGAAGAAGTATATCCTGGTGGTAGCAGATTATGCTACTAGATACCTTGAGGTGGTGGCTTGGTCCTCCATTGAGGCAGATCAGGTGGCAAATGCTTTACTAGAGATTTTCAGCAGGGTAGGTTTCCCAAGAGAAATACTGACTGACAGAGGTGTCAACTTCATTTCAGACCTGCTGGCTTGTCTCTGGAAGCACTGTGGGGTGAGGCACCTAAAGACCACCCCTATCATCCCCAGATTTATGATTTTGTGGAGAGGTTAAACTCTACACTAAAGACCATGCTACAGGCATTTGCAGACCAGTTTAAGAGAGAGTAGGAGAAATATTTGCCCCATCTGCTCTTTACTTACAGAGACCTACCCCAGGAAACCACAGGTTTTTCGTCCCTTGAGTTGCTGCATGTGCATAGGGTATGGGGACCTTTAGATTTGATTTCTGATGGGTGGGAGGGTGTGTGTGAATTCCACAAGGAGTCTGTTGTGGCATATGTCCTAAACCTCAGGACAAGGCTCAGGGAGCCCATGGGCTTGGCCCAGAAGAACCTGGCAGGAGCCCAGCAGCAGACAAAGGTCTGTTATAACAGGAATTCTTAAGCCAGAGAGTATGCTGTGGGGCAGCAGGTTATGGTTCTCATTCCTGTCAGATACAATAAGCTGCAGGCAGCTTGGGAGGCACCCTTCAAAGAGATAAGGAAGGTCAGTGATGTTACCTACATGGTAGAACTGTTAGGCAGGAGGCAGGGGTATAAACTTTACCATGTTAACATGATGAAACCTTACCATGATGGGGAGGCCATAGTGCTAAGTATTTGCAGTAGGAGGCAGGAGGAGTATGAGGGGTATTTATGGCAACAGCGAGCCAGCTAGCAAAATACCATATTACTATGGTGGATCCCAGGGTTGCAAGCATATAATATGACAGTGCAGCACTGTACTGGGGTCAGTAATGCCAAGGCAGATGGAATCTGAAGACAGGGTATGGGATAATGTATTCCCAGATAGGCTCATTCCTCTCAAGCAATGTTTCCCAAGGGGCACTTGAAAAACTAGCTTGATTCTTCAAAGGGGGAAGAGATGTGGCTATAGGAGGTACTGCCAGCAATGCCAGGAGAAGTAGGGCAGTGGATGTGTAACATATGCCATCACAGCTAGCTGGAATTTTGTAAAGAATTGTATGTTATTTGTGTATCAAACAGATCTATACAGCTGCTTGTGTTTAAAAATGTATTTGTAAAGTTGCTTGTATTAAATGTATCAAAGGTGTTTTCTGCTAGACAGAAAACAAATGTGCATGTCTTACTGTAACTTTTTAAATGTATACATTGCAACAGCATATACTGGAATGGAAGAGGTTAATTCACCTGACTTTGAAAAATATTCTTGAAATTAAATTACTTTATATGTTAAGCCATAATGATGTTATCCCACAGTTTTGAATGGAGCTAGAGACACAATGTCTATGCTAGAGAATAGGTTGGAGCTCCTGTAGGAAGAGTGGAATGTTTTTATTGTTTTGTGACTTTCAGATGCTTTAATAAAACTTAGCTAAAGATCTAATGTGCACTGTAACACATAGGCACTAATCCCTAGCAGCTTCAAGTCATGGGGAGTAATGCGGAAAACAGAGTCAAATGAACAGATGTGTGTAATGTCATTCTGTAAGCCAGAAATAATATTTAGATATTAGTAGGAGACTGCTCTCAGCATTCTGTATTCTGTCTTGGATCTGACAAGGACCACTCATCCCATAATATTTCCTTGCTCTATTAAGTAAGAAAGGAATAGTAATTATTTAGATTAGTCAAGAAAATATAGTTACAATAGTTAAGCATGATTTTTCTGTAACTGTGTGACTCTTTCCAGCTGTGTTATTTTCAATAGTTCCTGTGGCTGAAATTCTGGTGTTTATTGTAAACAGATATTTAGTATCTTCATGTCCTTTTATTATTTATTATTAAATATATTTAAGCTTCTCATTGTGGCTGGTCCTTTTTAGAAAATATTTAAATTTTAAGAGTATTTGCACATATTTATTTGGTGATAACTCTACCTCTCCTGAAAGCCTGGCTATTTGGTCAACATTACCATTTGTATTAATATTAATGTCACTCAGTATAATTGTATACCATTTTGAAGAGCCTTATAGTATACTGACTGGTGGCAGTAAATATACCTTATAGTAAGGGCAAAGTTGGTAGAGCAGGTAATCTGTGCCAGCCTTTCCTAGGTATGTATGTGTGAAAATTAAATCTCAAAGAGTGTGTGTGTCAGCTACTTGGGCAGGGATATGAAGCACTGGTTTCACAGAGAGAGTGGTGGAGGACTTGGCTTGGGCACTTGGCTGAGGACTTAACTCTGAAGCTATGCCAGTGGGTAGCCTTACTGGATACCTAGGGAGAGACAGAGAAGGAAACCCAGACCACAGGGTGAGTGTGTTCCCTGTGTGCTCTTAAGGAAAATTATGTTTGATGCAGAGAGGTCTCCATTTGCAAATACTGAGTATATCCATTTGTATCCCAAGCGAATGTCCCTCTCCAGTGTCAGTGGTGAAGATTCAGGCTCCTTGATTACTGGCCCAGAATGGAGATGTCACAGTTAGATAATATGCTGCACACAGGTGTTAGTATCAAACATCTGTCAGGTGACGCCAATTTTAAATTGTAGCTTCATTAAGGGAAAACAGTATTTTATTTTCCAGAAATTATTAGCGATGAAACCATCAATAGTGTCATAGAGGAATAAATCCCTGACTACAGCCCAGCTGCCCTGGCACTGAATAAAGGCTGAGGCACTTCATAACAATGGCAGGCAGAATGAGAGTGACCATTTTGGAGGAAAGGAGAAAGTGAGGGATGGAGAGGTTGATCCAGCTACACACAGTTAATATACCTCAGATAAGGGTTGATAAAACTGAGGGATTGCTTGGGAAGGGCATTAAGTTCATAAAGCTACCAATAAACGATAGCCTTCAGATCAAGTATGTTCATAAGTATGCATTCATAAGGAGGGCATTGTGGGCCACTGCATTTATACAGTTTATTCATTCACCTGCCAAGGTGGTTTGCTAATTTAAAAATGGTGTCCTTCCCAGAGTGACAACGAGAGCAGAAAGCACTACCATGGCTGCCTGGGAACCCCTTAGACAGCTATTCCCTCAGCCCTTGATGGAATCTCTGCAGCAGACGAGCAAATGGGTACTGCCAAGTCAAAGGGAGGCTTGAAAATTGCCCTGCTTAGGGGCAAAAGCAGCACAGAGTAATTATTAGTAGTACTGTGAAACAGCATATATCTCCATAATCTAGCAAGGCAGATGCAAGGTATGAGGTGAGAATTTTCATCACTTTCCAATAATGTTTGACAAGGCTGAGTAGCATGATGCTGTTTTGTGACATTGTACAAGTTGTGCAAATTCTGCACCAAATATTTGCACAATATATACAGACAGCGATATCAGTCTATAAAACCATGCATATTAGAGGACAATTGTGGGGGGGGGACTGTGTAGTTTAATGTTTTGAATAAGATGGCTCCATTTGCTTGGCTGTAAGTCACACAGATTTTATTATATTAATACAGATATGAAAATTATTGGTAATGTTCATAACTGCTTTATCAAACAAACTTTATTTTAAGAATCTCTTCACAGTATCCACTATGCTTTAATGTAAATTTTTGTCTAATACCCACTGTTTGCATACAGCACCCCAACGTGACAGGGTCATACTTTGCATGCAGCACCCCCAATATGTTGGCATCATACTGCGTTTTTGTATCATTAATGTAAAGATGGAAAATGTGTCATATCTTTCATAACTTTTTGCAAATATTCCTTATTAATGCTAGCCCTGTATATCCCACTCTGACTATTTCACTCTGCATGCTTAGTAAATCTTGTCAACTTGTAAATTATGCCACTTTTCTGTCTTAGATCTAGGTATGTTCCTCTACCAGGGCTTCAGAAATTAGATTATCAAAAAACTTATGAGTATACTCATGTTAGGTGTATAGAGAAATCTCCTATTAAGGTACGTACTCTTACAGAATGTATAGGAACTCTGATTCCTGATGACTGTACCCTTCTATGAAGCAATGTATTAACTAGTTATCCTGCCTCTTATACAGCTATATCACCTTCCTTCATTATAACATTTTGTAAATTATTTTTTTTATAAATCTCATTGTCTTTCCTTTATAATCTTCCATCTATGTATGTATATCGGTAGTCAGGATGTAAGTTCACCTTCCTGTAAAACTTTGACAAATAACATATTGCATTTTTAGGTAGTAAGCATTCTAGGACTATCAATGTATTTCTCTAATATATTATTATGTCATTGTAATCACTAATTGTAAATTTTTTTTTTTTAAATTGAGTTCTCACTTTACTACCTCAGTCTTTATATACATATGTCATTGCTATTTGACTGTATTCTGTGGAGCTTTTCTCTTGGGGCTTTGCCTAGTCAGAATTTTTCCCGTTTACCAAATAAAACAAATAACTAAATAAATAAAATGTGTCAGCCCATTGCTCTGATCTAAGTAGACAAGAACCAGGAGAGAATCACTTTAAGAAAGTGAAACTGACTTTTGACCAACGGAAACAGTATAACATGAACAGAGAAGGTTCCAGCAAAAGAATGATGTAACTCTGGTTAATAGGCAATGGCAAATTAATGCTGTGTGTAAAACTGTTAAAATAATTTGCCTAAACTACCATTAGATGAGTATTTAACACTTTTGTTGCCGAAGATCATATGATTTTCATATAATTTTTCTTTACCAAGTTATTTGCATTTCTTTCAAGTGCATTAGGAAATATAAATTTGCTGACTGCAGTTCATAACATATCATTATGTTCAGGTTTTCTATTCCATTCACTATCCTTTACTAGAATGAAGCCATGACTAAATAAAATGAAAGGAGTCCAAGGACATAGCCCTGTATGACAGTAACCTTGTCAGTAATCTAATCTTCTTACAACAGAAATACACATTTTATCTTGCTATTCATACTATTTTTATTATTTTTATTTTATTAATTTCATAGTTAGGTAAGACTATCTGGGCAAAATATTTTGAGACTGGCCTGGGGAAAATAGTAAAGTAAAGTGGCTTGATCTAAGCCACAGAGTACACAAACAGATAGTAAAGGCATCAACTTCATGACTACAGCATGAAATTCATTAATTGTTCAGCCTTAACCCTCTGTGCTACAGCAATTAATCAGTGAAATGGTTGACATCACATTTTCAGAGCACATCCACTATGGCCCCATGAGACAAAATGTTGAAGGTCCTTGACAGAGCCAGAAATGTTATATCAGCAGGAATATTCAAATTCAATGCCACACTATTAATTTCCAAAAAAATACTTTGTTCATTAAGCAACACAACTCTTTCTTAAAGTCATATTTAATATGTCTATATAGCTATTTTCTTAATATGACTGTTTATCACAGAAATCAACATTTGTAAATGTTTTGCATGCATATAATGTTAGATGAATGACCCTATAAGAAGAAGAAGGCCTGATTTATTACCTGGCAAAAATATATATATTGCCCTTTTCTATTCTGTAGATATTATTTTTTAATAGCGATTCAGTAAAATCATTCTAAGGCTTTGAGTGACAGCAGTTAATATGTTTTAATAAATATCAGGGATATTAGATCAGGTCTAGAAGAGAAATTGTTTCTAATTAAATTTATAGTTGAAAATATTTAATTTTCTTTAATGGGATTTCAAAATTCTTGTTAAATATCATTTTTAAGTTTATGTCATATAAACACAATAAAATAAGGTCAGCTCACAAATCTTAATTACTAGTATCAAAATACTGTGATTAAGAATGGAAAAGCTATACAGGCCTCGTCTATGTCTTGGTCAGATTTAATATTGGTATAGTTCACAACTTTCTTTCCTTCCAATATTCAAGAAATTTCAACATATAGAAGAGGTACAGAAACCAGTGAAAAACAAGTTGGAAACCTAATATTTCGCAATTCTAAGAGTTGTTGATAGAAATTATACTTGTTTTCAGTTGATATGTATTTATGATAACTGGTATTTCTTAATATATAAAGTCTGTTACTGTTGTTACCTTTTTACTTGGTATCAGCAATGCTGTGATTAAAAATGAAACTGTATTATCTACAGATACATAAAACAAACAGCTTATGGTATTTCATGCTACACAAAACAAATTAGTGTCTTTTATTTTAAAAGTGCCTTTATAATGGGAGGTTTTGTCCTCTAATTTAAATGTTACTTTACTTTTTTTTTTTTTGCATTAAACCTTAACAAAATGCCTTAGTGACTTCAAGTTTATCTTGTCATAGAAATAAGAATGCCTACTTAACAATGGGCAATACTCTTGAGCCTGAAATAAAAATGAATATATTCTAGACAAATTACTACATTCATGATGTGAGCACTTCTATAAATGCTATTTACATTTAAAATACCAGTGCACTCTAGAGCCTCAGCAGAATACATTGCAAATAACACTAAGTCGAGGTATTATTGTCATAATGGCACGACAAATAAACCCTGTTAAATATTCCTGCAACTCCCTTACATTAGCTGCTACTTGTACACTGGAAGTTTTGTTTCAGTTTACTGTGCATTTTAATAAAAACAAATGGCAGTGCATGACCATCTATATGGAATACAGGAAAATGCAAACTGCTAGCAAGCTAAACAGTCCAGCAAAGAAATATTTTGCAGATGTGTTACTCTCACCCATCTACAAATATCTCCATAGTCTCAACAGTCTCTTCATGCAGGTTACTTTCAGCCCAAATACTCATTCTGTAGTCAATTATGATTCTGCAAACCAATGTATCTGTCTTGCATTAACCATATTTTCTTTTTCTTCATGTCTTTTGCTATTGCTATGACTTGTCTAAGAAGAACACTATAACTGTTAATATAATTATCAGGGAAGGACTACATGGCTCCCAATAATATGCCCAGAAAAAAACTCCTAGTCTGCATCTGAGCTGCTGGGCCCACCAACCACTAGTTGTTTTTTTTTTGTATTTCACAAATGTGGTGTAATCCAATGCAGTATGCCACATGTTGCCAATGCATTTAAATACAGTCATGCTAAAATTAAAACTTATTAAGATGTCTCAGTTTCAAAGTACATTTCATATTAATGTCATTGCTGAGAGTTTGCCCCTTAACAGAAATGCAGTGCAACTGCTATTTAGTCTCACTTTGCAGTTAATAATTTGCAATATCTTCACCTAATTTATCATTTTATCTTTGATACAACTGTATTTAAATGTTAATAGTTTCGATTTATTTGAGCACCCTGACAGATTTTAATTAACTATATTTCTGTATACAACTAAGTTTTATAGAATGCTTTTCTTTTGATCCAAAGAGGGATTTGGGATTTCCAAAAGCGTGTCAGGTTTTACTAAAGTTTTAACTGATTCTTTACAGAGTTTTAGCTAAGTTAGTTGGTGCCCAGGGGAATGGCGCCAGTTAGTGCCACTGTCCTTAGAGATCAGAACAACAAAAAAAGTAACAGAGTTCACGACCAAAAAAAAAAAAACTATCCTCAGTGTCTCAGAGTTGTCTTGTATCTGTCAAAAAATGGGGAGTAATGTTAACTTACATACAGCGCATTTTAGCCCTATAACATTAGTTGCACACACACACACACACACACACACACACACACACACACATATATATATATATATATATATATATATATATATACATACATACATACATACACGGGTCTACTTCATATGACCTACATTTCATTTGACTGAAATTCATTTGACTGAGACCAAAACACTGAAAATTCAAAAGACTGAAAACTCATTTGACTGAAACTCATAACATTGACACATTAAAGTAAAAGGTATATGCCCTTTTCCCCACTGCAGTGCGATCCTGGAGTTAGTATATATAGTTAGGGGGAGTGTGGGGGGCACAGCCCCCCCATATACTTTATACATTTTAAACCATACATATGGATATTTATAACTGCAATGAATAACTCTTTGCAGAAAACAATATTTACCTAAAGTATGTGGGGGGCTTCTTCCCCCACACGCCCCAACTATATATACTAAGTCCAGGATCGCACTACAGTGGGGAAAAGGGTATATACCTTTTAATTTAATGTGTCAGTGTTATGAGTTTCAGTTAAATGAGTTCTCAGTCTTTTGAACTTTCAGTGTTTTGGTCTCAGTCAAATGAAATTTAGGTCATATGAAGTAGACCCATAGATATATATATATATATATATATATATATATATATATATAAAACAACAACACCAACAATATATATATATATATATATATATATATATATATATATATATATATATATATATATATAGCTATATGGGTCTAGGACTATTCACTAAAAGCACATTTCACTGAAAGTCAAATGACTGCGCACAAATCACTGAAAGCACAATTTACTGAAAACTCAGTTCACTGTAACACATTTCACCGAAAGTTATATATGGCCTTTTACCCACTGTAGTGTGACCATGGAGTTAGTATATATAGTAAGGGGGGTGTTGGTGGGGGGTAGCCCCCTCATAGTTTGGATATATATATTAAGTTTAGGAAAAGAGTAATTTATTGAAATTGCAAGTATCTATGTGTATAGTTCAAAATATTTAAAATAGGTGGGGGTTTCCGACCTCCACACCCCCTAACTCCCCTTACTATATATTCTAACTCCAGGGTCGCATGTGTTTCAGTGAAATAGTCCTAGACCCATATATATATATATATATATATATATATATATATATATATATATATATATATATAAAACATTGCTGCCTTATAGGAGCCGTAACATATTTCTTTTTTCATAGCATTGCAACCTTACATTTTGCTTTTTTATACATGTTGTAATGTATTTTAATGTATTTTTAATTGTATTGTTTTTAGGCTCCAGAATGTGCACCTTAAAGCAGACATACACATCTGTGGTATCAGTCAAGGAGAACTGGCAGTGCTTGCTTCTGTGCATCCAGGCAGGTTCAGGCTCATAGGCTGTGAAACATTTCCTTCATGTACATTTGGCTGGGACACGTGGCTGAAGTCACATAGCTGCAGAGACATATGGCTGTCACAAATTCCCTGTGGCTAAGGAGAAGCATATAGTGCCATACCCACAACTTCACACAAGTGCATGTGGGCAGGGGAAGTAATGTGAGCTGTGCTTGGTGTACAGTACATGCTTATGTGAATGCAACATACAGAAGTGTGCTACAGCATGGAAGAAATCCTGCATGCTACTGTAGTCACACTTATACTCCAGGGGGGGTAGTGCCCACACACACTGACAATCAAGGCACTGCCCATTGTGCACTTCATTTTTACTGCTACTGACTTGCCCATTGGGCATCCTGATGCTGATGTTTGTCATACTGCCTGCTGTCTATTGTTGTTTTGGGGGGCAGTGGACATTATTTTCATCCTGTGCATTTAGTTACTGAAGCTGTGGCCATGGCATCGAGTCCTTCTCCTTGTCCACTGAGAATCTGCAACAGCCATATGTCTTTGCATCTGAATGTCAAGTCAGCCATGTATCCCCATCCAAATATATTACAGGGAAATGTCTCACTGCCTAGGAGCCTGAACCCACAGAACCACTACTATCTTCATTAGTGCTTGAAACAAATGTCGGAAATTGGAGTAATATCACCCTTTGTGAATAGTCGGTTAGGTTGTGAAGACTGTCATTCATTCATTAACTCATTAAAGAAGTGATCAAGATGCATGATGAAATATTTTACTTAAAGCAAAAGATAACTAGAAAGTGAATTAGATGGCAGCTGTGCTGACCAGCAAGTGTGCTCATAAAAACATGGCTCCAGCATGCAGGCATACAACAGTTAAAGTATTATGGCATAAACATGTAAGTTAGCATTGCATGTTCCTATAACACATCTGCTGCATGTACGGTTACCCTTATGGCACTTGTATACTAAAACAACCTATACTTGTACAGCCACCATAATTAGATTAGCCTGTTCTGCCACATTGAAGGCTATTTTTCATGCTTATTAAAGGAGGTGATAACTACCCTTGTTTGAAAAGAAACATCCATAGATGTTGCCTGTTTTTGCCAGCTACAAATTAGTCACTAATAAGTACTTTTCTTATTCTTTAAGACTTTGAAAAAGGTTTTGATTGTTCAATTGGACCAATACTTAGTGACAATATCTACAAAATGGGGAGAATGTGCTGGCAGCAGAGTGTAAGACAATTTGTCAAAGGCAGAAGGAACAAATTGGATAGAAGGACAACATTCCATTTTGTGAAACACAGTTTAAGAAAAACTAAAGCTTCAATACTTGAAGAGAATGATTTGCTGAATATAAATGTAGGATGATATAGGATCTTTTTGTAAATCAGTGAACAAACATGCCAGTTGGTCAATAATGACCACTGGGATAACTTACAGCTGGAAGATTCTACTGGACTTGTTAAAAGAAACAGCATGTAGTATGGAGTGATGGCCAGAGTGGCTATTCAGTTTATCAGGTCAGATTTAAGAATTTATATTGGTTAACTGATACACACAGCCAAGGTGTATTTTAGGATGGCACATGACTCTGTCATCTAACCTGTTATCTGCTAAGTACTATCTGTGTGGCATGTATATGAATTCTCTGAAGTGAAGGCTTAGAAAATCAAGCTTCATCCAGGTTTCAGAGGAACATAATGATTTTCAGAACATAAGAAGAAAGCCAAAATTCTAGACCTCCATGTTTCTTACAAGAGGATCCTGTGAAGAAATTAGGAAATTGTGAGTCCTGTCTTGCAGGATAATATGGCAACATGAGGAGTAGTGGCTTCTGCTAAGGAAAGCAGAGGAGGGTCTTGGATTACAGTGGCTCTCTCCACAGTGGTGTAAACAGAAAGTTCTACAGCTAGAAATACTGCCATCCACTGTCACTTCTACAACAGTTTTACAGTAGTCCAAGATAAACTACTGGTAGGCACCAAACCACAGCAGGTAAAAACATAAAAGTTTATTCACAAAAAGAACAGGTGAGTGCTTTCTCAGCCAAAAGCTGCTTCATCAGACAATAAAAGATTCCATGCTGTGGTTTGGTGCCTACCAATACTTTATCTTGGACTGTTTTCACTTGTGTAGGCCCAATTTACCGGCACCTATATCATACTTTCTGTTTGCTGATTTTTACAGCAGCCCTTTTTAGTTTGAAATGGCAGATAGGTGGGATGCCAAGTAAAGTAATCTTAACCTTATAACGTACTTGTTCCAGCTAGCTTTTAAGATAATCTAAGAATCCTTTCAACATTATACAGCTATAATTCTACTTATCTTTTCTTGTTCTTTTAATTTTCACTGTATCTCAGCTTTCCTTTCTATAGGTTAATCATAACTTTAAACATGTTAATGATCAGTTTGTAAATTTTGTATTTTCATTTAGTTGGTCCAAAGCCATGGTTATCAGATAAAGAAACAATAAATAAAGTCTTTCTTGCTTAGCCATTATATTAAGTTCAATCTACTTCAAGACTTAATCAGACAATTTAAGATTAAGTGTAAAACTATGGCTAACTGTAATCCTAATGGGTAATGGAAATCTGTAATATCATTATAAGCATAATACTTGTTTTAAATCTAAAAATTTCTCTTATTGTGATTATAGCTGCAACCACATCTCGAGCTATAATAATAACTTTAACACTGAACCTTTCATACTCATAATACTAACCATAGATTAACAAAACTCTTACTATAATTCTAATTTTAATTTTAATTAATCACAAAGTCCAAAATTTTACTATAGGTCTATTTAAATAGATATCATTTTCTACTTACAGTGGTAAACATAATTTTGCCCTGAACAATACATCTGAAATTAGTTGTAGTATAAACCAAACTATACATTAAATTAAAATTAATTATAATTTAACCCTCAATTTTATCATGGGTTTTGCCATTGAATTCATCTTAAAATTAGATCTAACTGTAACTACATATCAAGTTGTAATACCAGCTATTATATTATCTGAATCTTCACCATAGTTATAGTCATAATTGTAATCTTAACTCTACTTTTATTTGTGTATTTGAGTCAAATGTTTGCCCAGGCAGTAGTTCTATGCTAAATCCTGGCAGTTGCTATTACTTGATTACAAATCCTATCATAAGTACTATGTGAACAATAACTTTAATTCTAGTGCAACCCTTAAACTGAACCTAAAATAATCTGACCATCAGTGCATTTATCTGCAACTCTAAACTTACTTTAGCAATCATTCTTTGTAATGTTTTCAAGGACTCCCTTTTGAAATTTCAGCACTTAAAAAAAAACAAAAAAGAAGACCAAAAATACAGGAGTGAATATTAAACATTGCTCTCCTTTAAATGTATTTTTGCAGGGAAAAGCCTCCCTTATCCCCAAAATTATATGCACCAACTCCAAGATTACTATACCTCAAGAAAGGGGAATATCCTGAGAAATAGCCATTTCAGAGTTGATAAATGTAAGTCTGTTTTTTTCAGCCATTCAGTCTCAGCATTTTGGGACATGCTGAAGTAAGTCCCACCATTTCAGCTAGTTACCTTTTCAAGCACAAAACTAACCCAAACACTAATCATAATTGTAACTCTAAGTATAACCCAAATTGTAATGTTAAGTCACACTGCAAACTGAGCCTAACCTAACCTAAAAATATTATCAAACATAGTCCTGATTATATCATATCCCTAATCAAAATTCTTATCCAAATATACATAGAAATAGCCATAATCATAATTTTAATTATAGTCCAGACTCAACCATTCCCCTGGCCTCTGCTGAAAATGGAAATATATTCAGTTGGACTAGCCCGGTTAACAAATGTAAAATAAATAAATAAAAATAAAAGTATCCATAAATACAAGTCTAAATGTAGCAATATTCACTCAAAGTGCAATACAAAGTAGAAATTTAATTACATTCCTATCCCTAACCTTAACTATAACTGTAAGTTAACAGTAAATCTAATCATGTCAGACTTTAACTCAAATTATATGTACTTCTAACTATAATGCAATTAGCCTAACAGCAATTACAGCACTAAGCTCGAGTCAGTAAAACCCCTATCTCTAACTATAATGCAAATTCTAACTTTAACAGTAAATGAAACCCTAAAAGTTCAATATTGACTACAATCCTAACCCTCCCCTATATGTGAGCCCAAGTCTTTGTTCAGCTTTGTAAAGAATCAATATCTTACTTAACCATAACTGTAAATCTGCATTCAACATTAATCCTAGCCTTAGTCTCAGCCTTTACCAATCTTACGTTGAGGTATTTTGCCTTATCACATTTATTAGGCTAACCTGATCTATAATCATAATCGTAATGTTTGCAGTAACTGTAATTGTAAGTCAGGTCTACACTTGATGCCAAATACTGAGCCTAACTATGAGTATATCTCCAAGCCGCTCCATAATTGTAACAGTAACCTTACAGATTTGAATGTGGTTTGTGTCTTTGAATTGCTTTCAGAGAAATTTAGGCAAACAAATCTATTTAGTCAAATGAGTGAGCAAACTTTTCTCATTTTGGGAGCAAGTCCTCCATACCTCCAGGCAGACTGTACCTCTTCACCAGCTTCACTAATACAACCAACTCCAAGACCCATAGCTTCAGGTCAAGTTACAAAACATGTCAGTGATTTTATGTGTGATACAAATGCATTCAGTTCTCTGAGTTTTGCTGAAAAGTGCTTCGCACACATTAATGAACAAAAATTCGCTATAACTCCAAGTCTAAGTATAAACCTAACCCAACACTAATAATAACCATACACCTAACACAACATATGCTTTAAATGAATTTTAATGCAACATCCATTTAGAGCCATAATACCAGCTGCAAAACCATATCTAGCTTTAACATATGCCTTAATCATTATTCTAATTATGATTCTAATCATAACCATAAGCCCACATAAGCATAAACTAACTATTAATGAAGACATTGAACAAAATGCTAACCTTAACCACAAATGTAATGCAATACTTACCTAATAATAATATATTATGAACATTGCAGACCTGTAGCATCAGTCTGTCGTCATCTGTTTTGGAAGTTGCAGGCAAATTATTAACAACTACCAAGTTAAGCTAGTTTTATATTCAGATTCTTACATTCGTGAGTCAGGTCATTTTTTTGAAAAAAATATATATGGCAGCAAGATGTATATTGGCTTACTCTAGATATCTAGCGTATTTATGCAAACATTAACCATCACTATGGTATTTCCTCCTAGCAGCTGTCACTGCATGATACTCCTTTAGCTTATTGTATACTAGAAATCACAAATTTATGTTCAAATAATTCTTTTTTTATGAAAAGATTTACCATCAGATAAAGGTTGCAGCCATGGGTACCCCCTTTATCCTTGCTTAATGACTCTGTTGGCACAGGAATACATTATAGAAATGTATTTATTGAAATAAAAGTGGCCCATTGCTATATATATATATATATATATATATATATATATATATATATATATATATATATATATATATATATATATATGTGTGTGTGTATGTATACATAGATGCTCTTATATTTATCATACTTTTGTGAGAGAGTTTCCTTCCACATCTTCCTAATTATATGTTTGCTTCACTTTTACCCATTATGCTAATACATCCATAATGAGTCATTTAGACATTGCATCAATCACTAAAGCTTGTCATACAATTATTCATAAGTCATATTTTAAGCCTACAGCCCTCTAGATACTCTACATGGTGGCAGCCATTCCCCTAACTATATACAGAATTACGGAGTATCCTACAATTCCAACTAATCTCAAATATCATTTACTACTCAGTACAATCTTCTGACATCTAAAATAGGGGTCACTGGCAGTTCTACTGACATACAGGGGTAAAGCTCTAACTACAGCCCAGGTCACTTGGACTCATTTAGTAGCTCAACTACCTGAAGGAGCTTGTAGGGGAAGAAAGGAATGAAGTGGCTCTGGAAGTCCCATAACCTGTTACTTTATATAAAAATTGATACATTTATACTTTGCAGGTATAAAGATAAGCTATTTATTTTAATGTTTAGTAGCATATGATTTGTGATCTCAGTTTGGATTACAACCTACATCTTTTATTCCTTTGATTCTACTGAAGTTTCTTAATTGGTTTGTTTTATACACTATGGATTTTTCTTGTTTTTTACTCATTAGAAGTTCCATGCCAATATGCTAGGACTTAATAAAATCTTTATTTGTTCTTATTCCTGATGTATATGTGGTCACTTTTTATAAAGTTAGAAATTATGTGAATGATTTCCTGTTTGACCTGAATGTGTTTAGCTGTGTTTTACTGAAAAAGAATTCAGAGATGTAAGTCAAAAACACATTTTCAATGTACCTCTAAGCCTAAATATAAACCTTACTCAACACTAATAGTACATTTAGTAAGACTCCAGACATAATTCTAGTCAGAAACTCATAACTATGAAAAAAAAACTTCAATCCTAAGTATTAAGCCTTGACTGGAACTTCAATTATTAACTGAACTCTGCACCTCTAATTAACCCTCAATGCCTTCCTGATCTTAAATGTAAATCACATCTGAAACTTAGCTGTTTCTTATCCCTTACTGTAAAAGAGTATGTCACTAACATAAACCTAGATTACAATATTAACTTTGATCCTTAAATAAATCTTGAAGAAACTGTTGTCTTACCGTACTTATAAACCTCATTATACACATAAATTTAAGTAACTTTAACTATAATTTTATCATAAGCAGTAGGTCTATTAATAACTAAAATCCAAAAATGCAAAGCTAAACATAAAACAAACCCTTTTCCTAATCACACGGATGATCCTAACTACAATATCGACGCAGCTTTAATTGAATTTTAATGCAGCACTCTCTTATAATCATAACAGTTATCTAACCCTAACATAGGCCACAGTTATTATCCTAGCAGTAATTATAATCCTATCTCTAAGCCTACATATCCATATCCCTACCATTAACTCCATATATGAATGAAACACTGACTGTAATCACAACTATAATACAATGTTTCCAAACTCTAATAGATAACCCTATCCTTAATCCTTTCCCTGACCTCTAATGCAGCCCTAACATGTATATATTTGCTCTAATGCTAATCCTATAGCTTACTTTAGCTGCAAACCAGTGATTAAGTTATATTCTAATAGAAATTCTAACCAAGTCTTAAAACATGTCTTTTTTCTTGCGTACTATAATTATTGAACCTCTGTATGTAAACCAAACTCTAACTGCAATTCTAATCATAGCAATCATAGTTCTAATTATAATAATGTCTAACTGCAACTCAAACTGTAGCAATAACCATAGTTCTTACTGTAAAAATATCCCTACTTAAAACAGCAACTGAAGTGCTGACATAAGAAATAGACCTAAAGTCAAACTGAAGTCTTAGTATAGCCTCAGCTGTAACCATATAATAACCTGAACTGTAAGCTTAATCTCAAACATAACCCTAAAAGTAACTCTATAGACAACTGAACTCTATTTATGAAACACAACCATACTCTCTACTGTAACACTTACTCTAACTCCATTGCAAATCTAGGCCTTGTGTATAAGGTCATCTTATTAATAATTTAAACTATACGCCCTAATTTTAAACATAGTCCTATTGTTAATTTCAATATTAAAGATAAACTGGTTTTAACCTAAATATAGCACTAAACATTTCCACAACCATCACATTAGCAACTGAATAACTGTACCCTGTAGTTAATGGTACAATTTTACCTAGTCCTGATCCTAACCCTAAATACAGTCCTGAATCTAATCATAATCCTAACAGTAACCCTGCATCTAATGTGAATCCTAATGCATACAACAACCCTTAATATAACCATATGTGCAAGCAAAACATACAACCTTTACACAAAACAGTAGAACCACAAGCCTGAAACTGTAACATTTTTAATATTTTAATGTTGACTAAATGCATTGCAGGCTCTAACTTTATCCATATTCCTAGGTCTAATTGCAGGACTGAATGAAATATAATATCCTATTGTACTCATGTCTTTAAACAACAATCTAACTCTATTCCGACACAAGAAAATAACCATGTCTCTAACTCAGTTCTAAACTATATACTATATATATATATATATATATATATATATATATATATATATATATATATATATATACTATATTCTACACAAATCTCTCCTTAAGCAAAAAATATAATCTTAACTCTGTCATTAGCCATCATACCTCTTTTGTAGTTGTAATTAGGAGTATTCATTAAAGAATAAAATATATAGTAGGAGAGGATCCAGTCAGATTAGTAGAGCAAATGAAACAAGGCTCAAATCTAGGTCTTTCTTTCTTTGTGGACAGGTGAATCCAGTCAAAATTTGCAGTAGAAATTAATCTTAGCTGAAATCCAGCCATTTATTTCTCCATAGTTTAGTGACCTTGTAGTTTTTTGGGGTTTTTTTGTTTTTTTTTAAAGATAGAGGGATACAAGAATACTCCCCATGTATAGGGAAGCATAGGCTTTCATATACAATATATTATTTTACTAGTAGTTAAATATAATTGAAGTTTTAAATATTAAAACAAAAGTGCTAATTACATTTCTAGGGTATTTTTTGTTTTTTCTACACTGTGGAGTATTCGGAACTTTAGTTGGAGTCTCTGTGGTAAATGCACATTCTTGTTTATTCCTTAGTTTATTTTGGCTCTTTGTTTAGTTCAGGTTATAACTAATGTTACATTTGGTCTGTTAATTTTGACAAAATTGGCTTCAGTGCATCATTCACTGACTGGCAATAGTATATACTAGCAAAATATGATAAATGTGTAAAAGGAGTGGAAGGACAACAGAACATTGACCATTAGGATGGATGTAAAAGGGACTGCAGGCTTGTGACTGAGAAGACAATGTGTAGAAATAATAATGATTAATACTGAGAAACTAAACCTAGACTAGTCAGCAACCCAAACTTTAAACAAGACAAAACTGTTTAACAAGGCCAAACTATAATTCTTTAAGTAGGGCTTCAATGGGCCTAAAACACATACAGTACATGAAATAATGCATGCAGTGGTAAATACAGCAAGTGTACAACATACAATAAATCCCCAATTAAAGTCTAAGTGGGGTAAAAGTGTACTGATTTATTTATAAACCTGTCGGTTGTGTTCTAGACATGCATTTATATGGAAACATTCCAGTTCATGTGAGGCAGAGCACCTCAATGAATCTCTTCAAGAAGAATCTCGATAAGTGGATGGGGGATAGTAGGTTTGTCCCAGGGATTACTCCCATGTCACTATTAGACAGAGGCACAGTAAACTAAACCTTAAAAAGAGCACAGTATACTCAAATCAAGGGGTGGCATAAGCCATACAGAATCGGGCTAGGCTTATAATTGCCCCAGGGCAGATAGCCTAGTATGAACCTATGAACCTATGAACCTAAATAAATATTAAAAGCGTATTTAGTCATTTACACATAATGCATTCCTTGGAACATTCCATTAACAATTAATTAGTGTTTCGAAACAACAAAAGGCTCACACAGTGGTGTTAATCCCAGGACAGAAAATAAATTAAGAAAGCAGCTTAGTATACTCAGCTCTCCAGTATTTTATTGTAAAACACGAGTGAAATCCAAAATGGCCTAGTGCTTTCATCTCTGATAATGAGACCTCTTCAGAACCGTTACAACAAATTAAAAACTGTTTTTAAATAGTCACAGTAACAGTCATGTGACTTAATCTTAAACAATTAATACATATCCAAGAAAACAATAATAATATCAAGCACCAGTATACATAACAATAACAGTAAGTAGTTACATTGATACCATGCATGAGAAATTATTAAAAACAACTGATGTGAGAAATTTCATTAAAAATTGCACAAAAATAATATGAAGACGTATTACCAAACCAAATAATTTTTAAACACTGTTTTGTACTATATAGATTATAAATCCATACCTCTCCTTTTCAAAATGAATGAAATAGAACTATTATCATTAATACCAGGTAACATAGAGGAATTTGATATTATTATTCAATTCAAATTATTATTTGGTTTGGTAATACGTTTTCATACTATTTTAACCATTTCTCATGCACACTGTTGATGGGAGCTAAGTGAATTGTGTTTTTAGTCAACTACTTACTGTTATTGCTATGTATACTGGTGCTTGATATTATTATTGTTTTCTTGGAAAAGTATTAATTGTTTAAGATTAAGTCACATGACTGCTACTGTGACTATTTAAAAACAGCTTTTACTTTGTTTGTAATGGTTCTGAAGAGGTCTCATTATCAGAGGTGAAAGCGCTAGACTGTTTTTGTTTTTACTCATGTTTTACAATAAATACTGGAGAGCTGTGTATACTAAGCTGCTTTCTTAATTTATTTTCTGTCCTGGGATTAGCACCACTGTGTGAGCTTTTTGTTGTTTTGAGTGACTTCTTTTGTGGCTGCATGGCCACATGCTGGTGTGGTTTACTAATTAATTAGTGTTTATTTTATAGGAATACAGTTCTGTTATTTTTGAGAGTTTTGGTCAATAAAGTATCCATAGCTGGGTTTGATTAATGTGCCCTTGTAATGGTACATATTATTCGTCTGTAGTACATGTTGTTAGGTCTGAAGAAACCTTAGGTGCTTCTGAAAGCTTATTTATAATGACTAACTTTCAATTTACCCTTTTGTTTCCCTTTACTTTTTCTGTTTACATTATTTTGGAAGCCTTGGCTTGTCACTTAAAGAGTTCTTGTGTGTGTGTGTGTTTGTGTGTGTGTGTGTGTGTGTGTCTGTGTGTGTGTCTGTGTGTGTGTGTGTGTGTGTGTGTGTGTGTGTGTGTGTGTGTGTGTGTGTGTGTGTGTGTGTGTGTGTGTGTGTGTGTGTGTGTAAAATTAAAATTAGTTAGAATTTTTGAGTCTTTGGTTGCTATCAGTTTAAGGATGGTTGCTTTCCCTCCTGATTCCCGAGTTGCTGCCACTAATCATCCCATGCATTCCAGTCTCTCTACTTTATATCACACAAATATGAACCAGTTTCCTCATCAAACAACATGCAAATACATATATACACACTGAAATGTTGTGCTGCTTACCCAATCTCCATGATAAAATTATTATTATTATTATTATTATTATTATTAATAATAATAATAATAAACATAAAACTAATCGAACAAGTAAAAGACAGCTTACAGTTTCTGTGCTTCCACCACAATAGTATGCATGCTCCCACACATATGCTGCAAGAGCGACCAGCAGTCTGCCTTGTGTAGCCATGCTCACACCTCTCCCACAACTGTGGTCAAGCTGAACCAGCCTCCTCCTATGTCTGGAGTGATACAACCAAATGCTGAGGAGACAATAAATCCTCCATCCTGGGTGGGGACACTGGCAGAAAGCCATGTCTCTCCTGTCCCACCAAGCCAGTTCTTTTAGCATCTGAGACACTAATCAACCTTACATCATCTGGTCACAGACAATGCTCAAACACTGTGCCTCACAGAGCTGGGATACAAAATGGAATCACTGCAGTAGGTTTATAAGAAGAAAAACAATTGCTATGGGTCACAAGCCTTCAACACCTGTGAGAAACTATATGGTTAGATAGAAAAATAATTTCTAGCCATAGTTTGTGGCTGTAAAATGTTTTATATGTGTGCTTATAGGAAAATTGCGCTAGAAGAAATGTGATAACAAACCATTGCAGAGTATATTCAAAAAGTTGCAAAACAAAGCACTACCCAACTTGTCAAGAATATTGTTGTTTTCAGAAATGTAAACTAGGGAGATATCAGCATATGGATGATATGGTAACTACAGCAGCAAATAGTCCTCTGGGAGATTAGCTGGAAGTTTTCTGGGTAATTCCACTGTTATGTGTTAATAAGTAAAAAGTGCAAGAATGTCGGAAAGGTAGCAAGAATCATCCTAAGATACAAACTTTTAATGAATTTGTTATGAAAGAATGTCCAGAAGAGATGTGCTCAATTAGAAAACGAATGCAGACTTAATTAATTTTAAAGAAGAGATCTGTGCATACACTGCTTGGTGTACAAAGTTGATAATTCTAAATCAGTTAAGGAAGTAAATGATGTCAGGAACACACAGGTCTCACCTGGGCATTGTTTTGTATAAAGAATGAGTGTATGATGAGTTGTTGTAGTTAAGTATGTCTGTACAACTATGGCAAGAAGTTCAAAGCTGTGATTTATATAGACAATACAGTCAGTAATAATAGTAATAATAATAATCATTATCCTCAGTTACAATGGGCCATGGGGAGGGATTATATCTGCTTCAATCAAGAAAATGTTATCCTGATATGCTTTAACTATTATTTGAAGTTTCTGAGGTCATGAAGCTAAGACACAAGCAGAAATGTGACCAGCACACAGAACACTATATTCTCAAATTGTGATGTTCCAGACACACTAGTATTATATAACAGACCACAGTATACCAGTGTGGAGGTCGAGAGATGTTAAGAACAATGAGAATTTTAGCAAGTTTTCTCCTGTCTCAACTACACAAAAAACTAATGGCTAAGTAGACACCATGGTAGAGACTGCAGAGATTTAATGAAGACATTCCAGGCCAATGTCAAAGTTTATGTGGCAATGATTTTCACTTACCATTATTGGAATATAGAGTACCCCTCTGTAATATGTTGGGCTAGTGCTTCCAAGGTTAGTTATGGATCATTACATATTAAAAGGGAATAATTTCTTTGCCGGCTTCCTTCATGTCTCCTGAATATCAAAATTATATTGATTTATTTAATTTACAGTTTGGGAACCGAATGAGAAGATTAGTGTAGATGTCCTTTTCAGCCACAATCTGAGCTCTAAAGTACAAATACAACAATGATAGTAATGTAAATGATTACTACGCTTGAAATAATTTGAAGAAAGCCAGGCATACAAAAATACTGAACTCAGTATTCAGGAGAAACAGTATGGCATCAGTAAGAATGTAGCTATAGAGTAATATAGAGCATTAATAAATACATGCACAGTACAAGTATAACTCACATGGGAGCAGCTGCATTCTTATCAGTAACAGAAAAGTTAGAGCAAAGAACTCAGAACAAATACAGGAAAACGTATGCATTTACAATCTTAGTTAACGTCATTGAAGTTATTTATAATAGCAGTTATTTACAGCACAAATCCTGGCACTATTATGTTGGTATGATAGTTGCAACTGTGAACTAGCATCAGTTCTGTGCAACAGAAGTTTTATTGAGGAGATTTGAGTAGGAAGAGTTGGATTGTTATAGTGCAATTTATAATAAACTGAGTTGGAGTGATATAATGCAATATGTGATACAGTGCAGTCACATGTTATTTGGGTTTAATTCAGTCAGTTTTGTAGGGTTGCTAACAATAAGGTAAGTAGCATACCACAGTAAACTGTATCAATAATTTCTGTAACTTAGCCATCTTGGTTACATGCTTTAACGTAAAAAGATGAAGAGATGTTCTGAAGAAGTTGTATTTAGCCTATGTTCCTAAAACACTGCCAAATCAGAACTAGTCAAGACAAAGATTTTACTATAATAAGCATGATAGACCTGTTTCTAGATGAGGAGTGGATTTGGCCAAGTTTTAGGGAGAAACAACCAGAAACATTTGTTTTGAAGAAATGAGTAGCCAATGTCATTTGTTCTTCAAACAGTTGATAACAGACTGTTCATAGGTTCATAGGAGGTTACTGGGTTAATGGCCCTAGGGCCTTTATGAGCCTAGCCATGTAATAACATGAGTACCCTTATTGACCAGAGTTAGATGGTCGTTGTTAGCAGAGCAATTCTGTGATCAGCACCGACTGCCCCTCTCCATGAGGCATATAGGTGCCACCCCTGGGGTGAATTTATGGTCACCCATCCAGTTGTCAAGGTTACACCTGAATAGGGTCATTCAGGAGCACTGCCTCACATGGAGTGGGAGCTTATTCCAGGGGAGCGGCAATCTCTGGAAGATATCTGTCTATCCAGCATGTTGTGTTAATGTCACAGGCTAGGTTTAGATCTCTGGAGTAAGTTATTCTTGTCCCATATGATTTGCGAATTTCATTAGGGCAAGGTCCAAAACTGCTCTGTAGGCCAGGCACAGGTTGCCTATCAGCAGCCTATATGATACAGAGTACAGTGACAGGGCTTTCAGTCTTTCCATGTATGTCATGTTTTGGAGGCCCTGCATTATCTTGTTAAGACACCTCTGTGGCCTCGCCAGTTGCTGCAGGTGTATGGTGCGATACATACAGATGGGAGCATTGTACTCACTTATTGGTCTGATAAGGGTTGAGTACAGCAGAGTTATAACCTCCCTGGTCTTAGATGCAATGCCCTTATTTATGACATGGACAATGTAGAATGCTTTTCTTACCATTATGGACAAATGGTGATCGAAGTTTAGACTGCTATCAATCTGTGTTCCCAAGTTTCACAACACTGAGTTTGAGCTTAGAGGTTTTCTATTTATATCATAATTAGCAGGTGCTACTTGTCAAAGGTGATAATGGGGCATTTTTAGTGTTAAGTTTTAGTCCATGAGTTTGCTATCATTCATTTGTCTGTATCAGCCCTTTTTGTAATATGTGAATATTGTTGGGGGACTCTATGATTGCACCCAGTTTACAGTCATCTGCAAACATGATTGTCTATGATGCATCAAGAAGAAAATAAATGCAAGCAACAAATACAGTGTCTATGCTGAAAATTCTGCAAAAGGTTGATCAGTAGGTTTAGAAATATACAACTGTCATCCTGTTGTTTATCTCATGAAATTCAGTTTACTACTTTTGGACTTTCCTTAAACATTAAGAAAACTAAAGCCATGCTTTCTGGCAAAACTTGTTATGTGTCTTTAGGTTCAATCCAGATAAATTGTCCCACAAAATAAAGAGGTCATTAGGGATGTGTAACAGGATAACCCATTTCCTAACACATGAAGTTAATGTCACAATAATAAAGGCCATCAGGCTTCTCACAACAGAAAGTCTTCCTCTAATCACAATGGGTTAGCTTTTTAACTGTAACAGACTCCAAGAAACATTACACAAAGCAACCGGTTTATAGTTCAAGGCTGAAATCCGAAACAGCTCCTCATGCTCCTGGACATTTAATTCCTTTTTCTAAAGCATAGTCCTACTTTTAACTTTTTACTTAGATGTCATAAGTGACTTTTTGTTTCTGTTGCATTACTTATTACCAGTCATAAAAAAAGCTGATTACTTTTGGGATTTTTATTTTTTATTTTCTCTCTCTCTCTCTCTCTCTCTCACACACACACACACACACACACACACACACACACACACAAACACAGTTGCTTTAGTTCTAGCACAAGGAATACAGTGTGTACATGTCTGAATTGATAAATGCTCTCTTTATTGCATGACAGGAGCTCTACATTTAAGTTACACTCCCCTGTCAAACTGCCAATGAACTCTGTTTACATAATCACATGACCACACTCTACTTACTTAATGCTGTATGATCATGTTGTTGTTGTTGGTCTTTCGGCTTTTCCCGGTTAGGGGTCACCACAGCAGAGCTCCGGTCCACTAATGATTGGCAGTAGATTTTCACGAACAATGAGGTGCCAGCTCAATGTTCAACCTTCAACAAAGGCACACCGATTTACGCATGTCTTTCGAATGCCTACCCAACCGCGGGGAGGACATGCAGACTGCACACAGAAGGCACTCCCTGCACTCCAGCCGAGAATGAATGGGAGAATCTCTTGCTGTGAGGTAACAACGCTACCGCTGCACTGCTGTATGATCATATATCTGCTCTATTTCTAATTCATTGTATAGCATATGCATGCTACCCTCACAGCCGTGTGTACAGCCATAAAATAAACTGTTTTGTGTACATGTACAAAACATAATTAATGAATGATCTTATAACTTTTCTGTCTTTTAATTTTGGGGGGTTGTGTACATTGTTCTGACACTGTGTAATGTAAAAACATGTAAAATACACACTGAAATTAATTTTTACAAATTTTAATAAAGCTGTATTTGAAAAGGTGTTTCTGGATTCAGTGTACTTGACTTAATAAATGTATAAAAATCCACATGACCTTGCAATACTAGGCTCCCAGATATCTAAAGAAAAGTAGTGATGTATTTCTGGGACATTAAGTAGGCTACTGCATGTTACTGAGCAAATATGGTTTCACAGCCAAGACAACTACTATAATCAACAAGCATAGCAATTAAAATACTCAAAAACAAGCCTAGAACATTATTCACATCTAAGTGGATAAGGCCTCTAAATAAACTTCAAAGAAAGGAAGGTTGTTATTCTAGTATCCTATCACTGGATGATGTTAAAGGAAAAAGCAGTAGCAACAAGCATGTCATATTACATACATAAATACATACAAATATTTCAAGCATGGGCATTAATACCCTTCTAGCCTGAAACTCTCTCTCCCAAACGTCTCTCAGGAAACCAGACGCAGGGTAGGTTGAGGTTCGTACCAATGTCATAGGAGGAGGTCAAACACCATAAAACACCATGACCAAGGACAGCCAGCCACAGATTCTGTGATACGAAACTCAACCCACTCTCTGTCTCATTTCCTGAGAGACATTTAGGAGAGAGTTTCAGGTTATTAATGTGTGGCGCTTATTTTTTCCGGTTGCGTTGTTGGTGCCTGACGTCGGTCACAGGTGGCCCTTCTAGCCTGCCAATATACCAAAACAGTTATTCCCATAATGTGTCCAGGCTCTTCTTAAAAAAATATCTAAACTTTTGCTTGCTTAAATGTAATCTGGTAGTCTGTTCCATGCATCAGCTGTTCTCTCAGAGAACCAATTAGTGCACTTTTCTACATACATTGACAAGACAACAAGTGGGCCGTATAATTGAAGGAGTGAATATCATTACACATTAACAGACTGTTGACCAGAACAGGACAGAGAAAATTTGCATTTAAATATCATAAAGTCTCCATAGTTAGCTGGGCTGGTGCATTTTGAGGTAGTTGTAAATGGTGTGCTCAAACTAAAGACAGTGCAAAGAACAGAAACTGAAGGTACTTTAAGCACATTCAGCTAGCATTACTGGAACACACTGCAAGAAACACAAATATTATAAGACTCAATTTGTCCAGCACTAGACAATTATAATGTATATTTAAGGGATAGCTGTGCTAATTCACCCACAATATAACTACCCTCAGCTGAAGCTAAAATTTTATTCTTAACTAGAGATATTAATTCCACCCTGTGATGAATCTAGAATTTTATTCTAGACTGATGATACGACTAACTCCCAACAGCTTGTAGTTATCAGTAATGCTGGTTGTGTGGTATAATCTTTTGCTGAGTGTTTTTTTTTTTTTATAAGCAGTAATTTATGCCACCACCAAGTTTTTTGGTTTGTGAATGACATTATATTTCTGAATACATTCATCCTAATGCAAGCTTTGTCTATTGACTCATAATAAACTTGCTTCTGTCTCTGTCTTCACCCTGTTTCCATCCTCTTGTCTCTTCAAGTAGGCCTTCTTTCCTAAGACCCCAATACACCACCACCACTCCCCCCCCCTCACACACGAGGACATCATGAGCTGGGTCCTGGATCTGTGTCACTTATTCTGCAGGTAAAAAAACAAGTGTTTCATTAATAGGCTCATGAACTACCACAACAAAACCTGATAACAAAATAAAAATGATATATAAATGCATCTCAGCATGTAATTATTTTTTATTACTAATCCTGGTGAGCTATAGTGTCATACCCTAAGGAATAAGGAAAACTGCTCTGAATACTTCCCACTTATCAGACATTTAAAATGAGATTCTAGCTGTGCCAAAGCCATTTGATTAAGGACATTTAAAGTATTTGAAAGTGAAGTATGGCAGTATTTTCAAAGATTTTATGTTATACTGATAACTTCAAAGTAATATCAGCTATAATAACAATACTTCACTGAAATATAGTTTGGCAATATGTATTTCAGTAATCACCATGAATAACCCATGTCTTACACTATGATAGAAAGGGGAAGAAGAGGAGGTTACACCCTGCGCTCCCATGTTCTGAGATGATCTCTCTTCAAATCTAGCTTCCCCACAAGGAATCTGCCCAACAAGTTCACTTCAAACTTCTCCCGTCCCATCATCTCCTACCACACCAAAAGAAACACCTGCAACCACCCCCCCTACCAGTCATTACGAGGCAGCAGGTCCTTACCATGTTTGCTAAAGCCAAAAACACAGCCTCTATGAGTCCCAACCACATTTTAGGATGCTTCTTAAATAGCTTAAAACAGAATATCTCAGGGCCACTAGAAATATTCTTTACCCACAGCCTTCAAGCAGTCTTTGTCCCAAAGGAATGGAGGAATGCAACAGTCATCCCTCTGCACGAGGGGGTGCCATCAACTGATGCAGGAAACTACAGACCCATATACTTGACCAGTCTTATCTGCAAGGCCATCAATTGGACCTTATCAATAATGACACAGAAGCCCTCCAAAAACTGGATGAGACCCAATCTGGCTTTGTCAAAGGTACCCACTGCTTATCTAGACCTGGCCAAAGCTTTCAAAACAATTCCCCACTCAAGGATCATAGATAAACTTATTGAGTTAGGCATAATCCCCTACATCATCAGATGGATAGCCAAATAGCTCACTGACAGGACACATGCTGTCCAGATAGATGAATCGAGTTACAGTAAAAAAAAAGGTGTTACTAGCGGTGTCCCACAGGGTTCAGTGTTAAGACCCCTCCTGTTTGGTATACTTCTCTGAAGTGAATGCCAAAGTTGGGGGCTTCTGGCTAACAAAGTTTGCTGATGACTGCAAGCTGGAAGCAGTCATTGAAACTTCAAATGATGCTGACATCCTATGAACAGTTCTAAAATGATAAATGACTGGTGCCAAAACCATGGTCTGAGACTAAATGCTAAAAAATACATAATGATACCCTTCAGTAAATTAGAAATTATTGTAAATTATAATACTGAGAGCACATGCCTAAAAGTAGACCAAGTGATGAGGGACCTAGGAACACAGATAGATAGTAACCTAAACTTTGACCACCAGGTAGTTAGAAGTAGTGAGGAAATCCTTCAGTGTGGCTCAACGTATAAGTAAAGGCACATCATCGAGATTAAAGGACGTCATAGTGCCAGCATACTTGTCCCTCATCAGGCCCATAACTGAGTTCAATGCTCCCTTCTTATTGTACCTAAAAAGGCAGTAGGCACTTATACCAATTGGAATAGCCCCAGAGGCTTCTCACTAAAAAATACAAAGCTTAAGACACATGTCTTATGCAGACCTACTAAAGGGGCAATCCCTTTACTCCTTTTTGTGTAGTTATTGAAAAGGCACTTATGCCTGACCTACAAGGCATTCTCTGATCCAGCCCTATGAAAATGTTACACAGTCACAAGAAAAATTATAAAAGGGCAACACGTTTCATGGACCTCAACCTTATTCTGATGCTAACAGAACTTGCTGGAGAGACAGATTCATAGCCCAAAGGCTGCCTGGTCTATGGAATAAACATCCCATCTTACTAAAACAAAGCATATCCCTCACTCTCTTCAAAAAGAATTGGATAAATGGCGCGGGAACCACAAATTCACTCCTGGAGTACTGCCCATGTCCCGTATGGATAGAGGTAGTCTGTAAAATGACTCGAGGTCACAATACCCAAAAACCCACTACCCTGATGCTACCCCATCCTATATCTGGGCAATTAAGATATAATACTGTCATGTCCTGGCTAATATTGGCTAGAGTTGCAAAGCCTCTCGTGCCATTACCCTAATAACCACCTATGAACCTATAAATCACTAAATGATAGCTCGATAAAGAAAGTCATTAAAATAGTCGATGACCACTCATGACTCACGATGCTTCTACATGCTTTGTTTTCACACCTGCTAACTTATAAAACCATTGCCAGGGTTACATCAGACAAGCAACACATACCACATTAAATAAAGCACAGTTTCAGTGAGTATCAGTAAAGGAAACATGTTTCAGTGCATAATGATCATACTTTTTTTGGCAAATCACAGCACATCGACCTGTGATGCACAGTTTGGAGGGTGTGCTGTCTGTAACATAATCAGCATGTAGCTGTACACATCAACCAATAAAGTAGGTGGGATAATCTGCAGGTAACTGAACCTTGAAAAATACTGTATTAGGAAATTGTTCCAAAAAGAGTCGCTCTCTAGTGAAAGCATGCAACCTGTCTGAATTTTGCTGGTTCTGATGACAATGCCTACCTAACAAACACATAATACTAAGAAAGAAAGTCACAGTTGTAACGCACAGCAGTTATTGTTATTATATCTGCTGCCATTATACATGCGATGGTGACTTATTTTGCAGTAGTTGCATGCTCTTGGCATATATCCCATCACCAATCTATTCTTATATATTAACTTTTAAAAAATATTAACTTATTTTTTTTGTTTTCAATTCATGCAAAATTCTTTGTATTGTGTATAAGTTCTTTGTTGTTTATGTATTTTAATCTTTCTTATGATTTTGTATAATCTATGGGATTACATCGTAGCTGGGAGGGTCTATAGGCCATCCCATCTATCTTGTTAACAAACAAACAAACAAGCAAACAAATAAATAAATAATAAGTGGTGTGCTATTAGTAAAATATAAACCACCTAGATATAACACCATGTATTCTGTAGTTGTAGAAAAACCATAACTCAGTAGTGAAACTGGTCCAATAATATAAATAATATAAGTATAAAAATACAGAAACCAGAGCATTCAAGGACATAACTGCAAGCAACATTACACACACACAGACACACACACACACATATATATATATATATATATATATATATATATATATATATGTATATATATATATATATATATATATATATATATATATATATTATATATATACACACACACACACACACACACACACGCAAATACATAGACACACACACACACACACACACACACACACAAACACAATTATATACTTGTAAGGTGATCTACCTCACTGTTACCTGCAACACAAAGTACAAACAAAAAAATGTGCAAGTTCCAAGATATAACTTTATTGCAAGCATATCCAAAACCAATGTTTTTTGCAGGGGGTCATGCCCCACACCCCCTGCAACTTATATATACCAACTGTGAGATCATACAGCAGTGGGAAAAGGCATTTCCTTTCTCCACTGTAAGAGCAATTTTACCCAGGTACAGTGATTAGCTGTTCTGTCAATCATTTGAGGTTAGTCAAAAGTTCATTTTATCAAAGGGGAAAAAAGCCAGCACATGTGAGTGAAAATCAGCTGATTGCATAAACTGGCTTTTTGTAAGTGTGAGACTGAAGTATAGTTGGGGTCGGGAAATTTGCCCTTTCCCCACTGCGGTGTGAACTTGGAGATGCAATGTATAATTAGGAGTGAGGAGGGGTATGGGGGGGGGGGGCATGTCCCCTTGCAATTTTTTTTTTCTTAAAGTTTGTGTGAGCACTTGTGCTTGATCAGGCTAAGTTTGATCTATATCCAAAACTGTTTAATTCTGGTGTTCGTGCAGACTTGGAGATGACTATTGAAAGGGGTCGTTGAGGGAAATGTTTCATTCTGGTGTCATTTGAGTGCTTGTGCATACATGGGCAAACTACTAAATGGAAAACTGGGGGAAATATTTCATTTTGATATGGGCAAACTACTGAAGGGATTGGATTGGCAGGACATTTAGAGAAACAAAATAAACAATGCAGCTTTACTGCTTGATAGGAAGCCAAGCATAATTTTAATGTATATTCTTCTTAATTTTTTTTTTAAAACAAGGATATAATAAATCCTTCCACTATTATTCACTAAAGATTAAACCCTTATTAATCAGGCTACTTGTTTTATTTATTTATTTATTTATTTTTTTGTAGGGGACAGATTCTAGCCTCTACTGCATCCCTGCATTATCGAAGTTTCAGAACTTCGAAATTCATATGGTCTCCACCATATGAATTTTGAAGTTTTGAAACACTGATAATCTGATAGGGAGACATATATATATATATATATATATATATATATATATATATATATATATATATATATTCAAATATTAGATGGTTCAAAAGCCGAACAAAAAATAGTGTCCATTTTAGATCAAATATAAAATAATCAAACACTACAAAAAACATAAATAATACTTTTTGTAGGGGGCAGGCCCTGCTTAACCCCACAAATCTTCTGCTAGTTTTATATACCAACTATAACATTGCACAACAGGAGGGTTAGGGTAAATTACCTGACTCTGCTGCAATGCAGTCTTACGCAAAAAGCAGCTGGTATACTGAAACATAAAGAAATGGAGCTTTTGGTTTTCTGAGCTTTCTCTCTTATCACTGTTATGAACTGCACATTATATATATATATATATATATATATATATATATATATGTGTGTGTGTGTGTGTGTGTGTGTGTGTGTGTGTGTGTGTGTGTGTGTGTGTGTGTGTGTGTGATGTGTGTGTGTGTATGTGTATATCCAGAAAGAGAGAGTGAATTTTATTTATTTATATATTGCACAATTAATGTTTTAATGGCATAAGGCTTCAAACTGATTTGAGGAGTTGTTTCTTTAGCATGCAGTTTAGGCTAACAACAGAAACCACCTCTCAGTAGTTTAGAAATGCAGCATAAATTCATAACAGTTACATAAATAAGTGGCAACTTCTGTTATTTGTATTTATATAAGACATTAGAAATGCACTTTTAAGTTTGTAAATTATGAACTGAAATGTCTTACTACTTTTGCCAGTAGAAAAAGTAGCATACTAACTTGTTTTCCCATGTGCACAAGTACAGTGCACATGACATTTGTAAAACATTACCTGGAGTTGCATCCTTTAATTGTTGTCATATCTTTTATATATTAATATTCCCCAATTGAGACAAAGACAGAAAAGGTACACTGTAGTGCATGTTCGGGTTGGAATTTACCTGAGGAGACATTGTTGTATACAACTGCAGCTTACTTGACTAATCACAACACAGCACAATCTAATCAGTGTCCTCTAGCATTGGAACTCTGTTGCAGTGAGTACCAGGAGAGTATTGCAACAAGCAGAAGATACACTTTATTTCTGCAATAAAATAAAAAAAACAATAATTGAACAGCATTAAGCAGTAACACAATGCATATAAAGTGCAAAACAGTGCATTCCCAATAAGTTAGGAATCAGTGCCTTACTGAAGATTATGCTTCATCAAATTATGCTAACAACTTGGCACATTATAGTGCCATTTCACTACTCTTACACTATGTCATCAAAAGGTAAGTTAATAGATTGCATATTATGTTACATGGGCCTTACTTGACTAAATGCATCCTAAAAACAGGACTACACATGACTTGCTATTAAATAAAAGGCAATGCAAATGTAATAAACAATTTATACAATCTAACAACTATATTACTTTCATTGTACCTTTAACTCAGTGATTAAAACGTGTGTAACATCATCTATCATATCTCTAAAACATTAGTTGCTATGCTACAAAATATAAAAAATAAATAGCTAATGTGCAAATTATAACTGCTCAGACTACATGTGTATTAACAAAAATTGGTTACCAAAATATAAATATTCATCCTTTTTTTATCTGTGAGTGACTGGAACGGAAAATTCAGAGATAAGATAAAATTAAGTCTTTTAATCAAAATCCTATACATGCACACACACACACACACACACACACACACACACACACACACACAAGAAGCACACAACCTACACACACACACACACACACACACACACACACACACACACACACACACAGAGATATTTCAAGCAGGCAAGAAAAAACATACAACTACATTCATTATTAAAGACTGAAAATAATTAACTCAGTTTTAGAGGTACAAAGGTGACATTAAACTGTAGCACTTCACTATTTATTTTAGAATGAAGCACTTCATCTTCAGAGCAATCAGAACTGATTATGAAGAAATTTAGTCACCTAGAGTCCTTCAGACTTTCTTGTCATGATTAATGTGAAAGAACTAATGCATCTGTCCCCTGCCAAGGTTTCATAGTCTTCCTTTTTTTTGCACATTTATGATTTATTTACTTAACGTTGATCCAGCAGAGATACAACATTTCATGATCTTATGATTCTACCTACTTATAGAATTGCCACACAAATGCAGATTGTCTGATGTGCTGAAGGTCATCAAATATGTTCAGGATCACCTGAGTCTATTCTGTGATATCTTGATTTGCAGTAGTGGATCACTGATGGGCAAGAAGTATAAAATGATGTAATTATTTTCAGAATACTCAAAATCGATAATTACCATTTGTTATGCTGCAGTCCAGTGACTGCTTTACAGAACAATGTCAGGGGTACATTTCTCTTCCCTTTTAAAATCAGTATTTGATTATCACTGTTTCTCATTAAATAAAGACAGTAAAGACAGCATGCCTAAGGTCTTGTCAGAAGAAAAGTGGTCACTGTTGCTATGCACAATATCTGGTCAAATTACAACATCCATGAAGCTGGGTTGGAAGGAAATGAACTTATAGACTAACCACTGCAGTTTGCAGGTTTGTCCCAGAGTGCATCACTTTGTAAATGCTGATCTTTATGAAAACATGCATAATCCTTAACAGAAAGTCACACAAATGATTAAGAAAATACGGATAAGGATAACAGAGGTATATAAACATGCTTGTTCTTACCTGAAGTCATGAAAGTGATACTAATCATGCTAAAAGCTGATCACAAAGTGACATTAAATTTCAATCCACAAGTATGTCACTAACATATGCAAGCAAACATACAACCAAAATCTAAACTAAACATATAAAACAAATAAGGGTATAAATTAATGATGACAGGCTGTTCAAGTGTGATACAATTACCTCTATTTTTCATGTTGCAATTACTGATGTTAGATCAACATAGATGTGTTTTGCCAAAAAGTACATCTTCAGCTTGTGGTTATTTTGCAGGCGAAAGATGTTCAGGAGTGTGTGGTAAATGAATTCAGTGGAAGATGACAGTATGAGTCACACTGGTAAAGCGCGCCTTTTGTAATGTTAAAGCATTGACTCAATGTGTATTTCTCTCTTTCATATATGAGAAAATAAGGAATATACATGTTTTGAAGGCATACATAGCTCATGCAAGTGTAGTGTTTTAAGTGTTACTATATAGTTACATGGAATGTATGTCATGTGGTACACATGCCTTCAAGAAGTTCAATCTGAATAAACAATTCATAGAGGCTAGAAGTTCATCATCAGTGTCTGTGCTGTTTATTGTGCAAACATGGTGGTTACATAGTATTACATCAGTGAAATATGTTTGAAGAAATGAGAAAACACATTTGTAGAAGTGAAGAAATGTACCTGGTTTTCAATCACTTGTGTGTTTGCAGTTGAAAAATCTCCCATTATAACCCCCAATCATCAAGAACTCTTTGGGTGCAAGACAGCTTGCTAGAAAGCCTGAAGTATTTGCATCTGGAGGTTCACGTGATTCCTAAGTGCAAACACAGTAGCCAAGAAGTCCAGGAATGTAGAGGATGCATTTATGTCTACAAGTTGCTAAAGAACAATCATTGAAGGAATTTAATATGTTTTGAAGAGGAAGAAGACAAAAATAGCTGGAATTAGACATTCCTCAATCAGCAGGAACATGTCATGTATTTACCGTTTGTTTTTGTCCAGGGCACAAGAGCCTATGGGAACTATAGAAGCTTATGTTACTGAACTGAAGAATCAAACCTTAGGCTGTGGATTTAGCAAGTTGCATGACTCGTTAATAAAAGGCACAGTATTTTGCTTGCAAGAAAAGACCAAATAAGGGGTAGTTTTTTTCTAATAGAAACAGACTTAGCCTTAAAAGCTGTGGGAATATGCATAGCAAGTAAGATTACATGTGCATAGTTAAAAGAAACTGATGAAATGGAACTGTACAAAATAAAGTATGAGTCAAACAAGAAGCAAATTAGAAATAAAGGAGAATGCATTGTTAAATTTAATGGCTATGAAAGAAAATTAAACTGCATTGTAACTGGAATGGAGAAACATCAGACTGCCATAAAGTGCACAGAAGATTTAGCATGGTTGAAATACAGACCTTGTACAGTAAGTATGACAATAGGCAAGAGTGGAAGCATTGCCCTGTTATTAATTAATTTGGTGATAAACATAACTATTTTGCAAATATGTATAAAAGCACAAAATACGTGTTCTCAACAATTTGCACGGAGTTAAGAAAAAATATGAACATTATCTGTTTGCTGGTATAAATTAAGTGAAAAACAAACTGGCACAGTGAACTCTGAAAAAAATACATCGGATACAGTGAGATGAGTAGAGTCAGAAGCTTGACAAGAATTGTTGAGAACTTCATAGGTACATACTAGGCTATCTGCCCTTCTGGGCCATTTTAAGCCTAGCTAATTTCCTTTTCAAAGGTGAGCATCAAACCCTGTACCTTGTGACTATGAAGTAAACACCTGATGCTATTAATGCACTGGAGATGAAAGGCACTGAAAATAATTCTGTGTATGGTATGTATTGTTAGGGCACAAAATAAATTGAATCAAAATCTACTGCCATGTGAAAATACAAGAGGACTGAAATGTTGTTTTGGATAACCCACATAAGTATATTCTGCTAATATTTTGAGCCATATGGCTTATGAGAAGCTAGGAATGGTAGAATAAATTCACATTGTTAAAGCAAAGAATTAATCTGTACAAAAGCTGTTACACAGTTACAAAAACATTTCAGATAATGTAAAAATCCAGAGCAATTATTTCTTGCATGGCAATACTGCTTTATTTACTAGTTTAAGAAGTTACCAAGAGGCTGTCACATAAAATAAAACCTGAGTCTATTCCAGTGATACTTGCAGCAGTGAAAGTACAGGCAACTATCAGAGTTAGGACATATCTATTGCTGAAGTGAAATAAAAAGTAATAAGTGATAAGAGACTGGGTGAATAGTATTGCTATATTTGTGAAAAGTCAAGAGTTACATTTGTACTAATCAAGAATTTCTTAATAAAGTGATTAAACAAGATCATTGCCTATTGATTATAGTTGAATATGTGATCTTAATAATGCTGAGTGCTAAGTTTTTTTCAGTACATTACAGAAAACAGTGATTCTTGCAGATAAACCTAGATGAAAAGAATTGCACATTGTATACTTTAATACATTATTAGGAGATAAAAGTGTCTAAATTTTTCATTTGGTGTTTCATAAGCCCCACAGGTATTGCAAAGAGTTGTTGCACAGGTAGCTGAAAGTTTGAAAGGTATTGTAAACAATAAAATAACCTTTCATTGTGGGGTTAGATACAAGAAGAACATGACAAGAGACCGACAAATCTGCTGAAAAGGTTAATTTAACATTAATTAAGGACTTTCAAGATGGCTGCACAGTGATCAACAGCTTAACTTTAGTTCTCCCAGTGTGAAAACAAAACTGATAAACAACAGCCAGTGCTATTATCAATTTGAGTAAAATGCAGCTACTGGCTAGTAAGTACAATACCTGGATGCCTGCAAAGAAGAAAATCAACTAGAAAAGGTGAAGAGAAAACACTGACCAAGAAGAATACTGCAGCTGTTCATTAAAAAGCATCTCAAGCTCCAGCTTTGATGCAAGACATGGCATCCAGTAGTCTAGAGGAAAATATCAGTCAAATGTGCTCATTAAAACAAAACTCTGAAGGAGTATATCAACTCAAATAATAAGAGGCTGGAAAAAATATAAGAAGCTTTAAACTAATATTCAGGTGAGCTGATAAACCTGCAAAAATCAGAGTCTGGAATGAAGAAAAGGCTGGCCAAGTATCAGACTGCTCAAGAAGAGATGTTTCAAAAATTAAGAGAATTAGGGGCCAGAGCACAGCTGGAAAATCTGGGATTTTCTGTTGTACCAGAGAAACTAGAAGGAAGAGACTGTATTAATTTTATGAAGCCACAAATACACAGTTGGACTGGCATTCCACAGCAGGAACTGTTAATTGAAAGGGGACATCATGCTTTTGCTTCACATTTAGCCATATGAAAACAACCAATATCTTACTAGTAAAGATGCAAACTTACCAGCTGAAAAAGTTGATCCTGAAAAGCTGTGGCAAAGTATCAAAATCAGGAGACAGTACAGTGTTAGTTGAAAATGTTTGTTCACTGTACACTAGGCAGAAGAGTAACACATTTATTATAGTATCCAGGGGATGTCAAGATGCAGGGGTGACACTCAAGCTGCTGTATCCAGCTGTCTTTAGAATATTTTTTTCTTGAGGATCAAAGTCATTTTTTATGCAGAACAGGCTAATGAGGAATTGAAAAAAGTTTATCAAAAAAATGAGCCATCAAGCAGAAGGAGACTCTGCTTCTTATTCTTCTGATAATAAAGCACACAGAGAGACCAAAGAAGATGCTTGAGATACAGAGAAAAGCACAGGAGTTGAGCAGAAGAAGCAGGAGTACCATGGAACTGAACCATAATCTAGAATTGGGAGACGGAGATGAACAGGAAGAAGACCAGCAACATGGAAACTAGTGAATAAATGTGAGACCGCAAAGCATCAAATGCATTTGTGGAATATGGTTGTATAGGAATAAGTGGAAAGAGTGGACTTTTATTGACTTTGTTACACTTATGAGGAACTGAAAAGCATTTACCTCACTTCATGTCATCAATGTTCAAAAGTACTCTGAGGGGAGGAGAAGAAGAAGAAAAAAGATAACTGTAAGTAAAATGCTTTCTTTTCTTTACATTATTTCTATTAAACCTTTTACAATATAAATTGCATATTTTATATAAAGTATTTTGGCTTTTCTTCTATGTGATAAAGTCAACAGATGCCTTTTTCTTCTACCTCTTCTCTTTCTTTCTTTCTTTTTTTTTTTTGGTATTAAGAAATATAGGCAAAAAGACAAGAAAAACTAGACAAAAGCATGTTTAAATAAATAGGCTGTAATCTTGGGTTGTTGAGATGGTGAATTGGGTGTACAAGTACACAGATCATAATATACAGAGAGCTGATATGTTTTCTATTACTCTTGCATAGATGATAACATGAAATATAATGAGAAGTTCATTCCATAAGATGATTCATGATGTCACCTCCTCTTACATTAATGACATCATGAATCTCATGGTTTAAATGAAAGGGCATCTATCAGACCACACCTAAAGAAACGAAGAATTCAATGTGCTCTGATATTTGTTCCCATACATATACATACACATACATTTTATATTGTAATACTGTTAATGTTAATGGTTTTAAGACAATAACTTATTAACTTATTTATTTATTTATTTATTTATATTTTCATTCATTCTTTCATATTTAGATACATATATTTATTAAGACACTACATTTATATACACATTTTTATACATATGCAGATATACATCTTTGTTTATGCACTGACCTTATTATACCAAGTATCACTGTATATGGTTTCATGTTTTGATGGCATCTACTATGTATAGTTTCTAAGTTGCCATTAATAATATGACTATCACATGCAGTTATGTATTAGGCTGTATACACTTTTGTACTTGATAGTATGCTGCTCACAACATGTTCTTATATTTACTTCAATTTTATTGTTTCTTATGGAATTAAGTTATTTTAATTTTTAAAAGTAATATGTATACACCATTGTTTATTTCTGTTGCATCTTGAGATGATTTTATGTTTATATATTTAGTTTTTAGGTTTTATGGCTTCTGCTTTAAAAGTTGGTTGATTAATTAACATGCAGATATTTAAAGCACATGGTTCCTGTGCTTCCTGTTTGTGATCTGAAGAAGCTACTAGTTAGTGAAAGCGCTTATCGTGGTTTATCTGTGTAATAAACTGAATTATTTGTCTCAGAAGACCGGATTACTTGGATTTTTTACACATAGAAGGTTATTTCTCACTCTGTCAACGCTTGCTTGAGTTATTTATCCATTTACTTATCTTTTTTATAAGCAAGCGTGCTGTGGCAGTAACCAGCATTTTTAATTTACCTTTCAATAATGAGAAGTTGTCCTTTAACAGTAAATGTTTCAGATTGTCCTTCAGTCTGCAACAGAAGACTTCATTTTTCATTTACTTTTCCATGTAGGCAAGCTAATAATAGGGAAATAAAAGACAGAACACTGGTCTCTACAAGGCAGAAAGTTAATGATTCCTGATAGTATGCAATTAGTTTTCAAATGGGGGATAAATACAAAAAAAAAAAAAAGAACAGATACCAATCAATGTAAGCAGACACACAGGCAATAGCATGCATCTTAGTATGGATAAAGTCTATTTCAGATTAATTAGTGCCTGTGTTAGCTGCTATCTATTTGGCACAAATGTTCCTATTAGGACTATTAAACTTTATTATTTTGAAGATGTAAATAGTTTTGTGTGTTTGTAGTAAGTTAACAAGTCATAGGGTATTGCAGGGGTGTTTTGAGGGTTTTTATTTAAAAAAGTCTTGTAAAATGTGATATAGGTTCTAATGTTGATGATAAGAAAAAAAATATATAAAGGATTAACCTTCCAAACATTAATGGGTGCATGTATCACATACCTGGAAACAGACATTTAAAAAAGCTGCCATATATAATAGGTGGGAATTATGACTTCTTACCATAATGGTACACCTTCCATATTATCTTGGAATGTGAATGGTCTCACAGGTATAGACAAAAAGGAAAGAATACTTAATTATATTAAGAAATGTAGTGGGAAAATAGCAATGCTATAGGAGACACTTTTGGAAAGAAGTCAGCATTTGAATTTGATAAACAAAGGATTTCATGAGGGACATTCTGCAGAATATCAAGGACAAATAAAAACAGGAATATTTATATTAATTGCTAAGGGGGCTCCAGTAGTGATTGAAGTGGGGGAAAAGAGTTAATAATGGCACATTTGTAGTAGTAAGAGGCTATTGGCAAGGGATGAGGATTATGCTGGCATGCATTTATATTCCACATTAAATTGCTATTTTAGACCTTAAAATGTTGAAAGAAATAATCAGTTTTCAGCATGGAATATTACTTAAAGGTGGGGACCTGAATTTCATTCACAAAAATGAGGATGTATCTGGGGGCCTAGAAGGGAAAATATAACAGAAAAGGGTAGATTTCTGAATATATTTATGAAAATATTTGGTATGAAAGATGTGAATTCAGTAGTAGGAACTTGAGGAAAATTTACATATTATTCCTGAAGGTACAATAATTGGGATAGACTTAATAGAAATTATATTTTGCAGGAACATATCCATTTAATTGAGAACTTTGATACACATCCCATGACTACTTCAGGTCATGCACCAATAATTACTAAAATAAAAAAGCATGGTAATGAAATAAAGATGAGATATTGGCGCCTCACTATCTATTTGTTAGACAGGAATTTAAGGACTGGGTGGTGGAAATTATCTGGGAGTTATTAGGAAAGATAGGAAGTACTCCAGAAATTATAGCTAGTGATTGGAATAAAACGTAAGTGGAGTTTAAAATAGGATAAAAATAAAAGAAAAACAGATCTGGTTAGGAAGTAATAAGAATTATTTAGAAGGGTTGACAAAGGTTAAAGTATTACAAAATAAGGGGAATTTCATAAAACAGGAAGAGGTACAATTAAAGAATGCTAAAGAGAGAATAAGGGAGTACCTGGATAATATGCATATGTTTAGAAAAATTGCTGTTAAGCAACTGTTTTTTTTTTTTTTTTTATAATAACTCCAGAGCACAAAAACATTTGGCACAACACCTTAGGCAGCAGACAGTAGAAAGTTGTTTTTTTTTTTGCCAAACTTAGGGATCCCATAATAAGAAAAATAACCAGAGATCTTGTAGATGTATTACAGATATTTTGGAAATGTTATGAAAATCTGTATACAGCAGAGAAGTGGGGAAATCAAGAAAAAGCACAAATGAAGATATTTATTGAAGACAGAAATATGACAAGGTTAGAGTTAGAAGAAGTTCAAAAACTAACAGTTAAGATAGGAGGAGATGAGATAAAATGGTGATGTATAAGCAATCTACGGGAAAGTCTCAAGAAATAGATGATATTCTGGAGGAAGCTTGGAAGAAAGTGATAAAGATCTGGAAGGTTTTGTTTAACTGTATTTTAAAAGGAGGGAGGCACCAATATCCTGGAAAAAGCTGTGGTGACTGTAATACTTAATGCAGTAAAGACCCATCTAATCCAGCTTCATATAGGCCCATTTCAATTTTAAACAGTGGTTATAAAGTGTTTATGTCTTAGAGTCATATTTTGTGGAGAGAAGGCAAACATTTGACAAAATTAATAGAACAAAGATGGTCCAGAGGAAAGCAGAATGTAAAAATGTAATGCTATTATTGGTGAGTTTTGATGCAGAGAATGCATTCAACAGAGTATGCTGGGATTTTATGAGTGAGGCAATGGAAGCATTTGTAATTCCTGATACAATGATAAGGATAATTAATTATGAGGGATTGGAGGCAAAAATCAAAGTGGGCAGGTTTCTCTCTATGTCTGAACAAAGGAACCAGGCAGGGGTGTTCTTGTTCCTCTTTGCTATTTTTGTTATATTTAGAACCACTAGCAAAGAAAATAAGGGACTCGGAAATTCAAGGATATAATTGGTATGGTGTTTAAGAAAAGTTAGCTTTAATTGCAGATGAAAATATATTGTACATGATGGAACCAGAAAAGGACATTCCAGTGTTGTGGAATATTCTGAAACAGTTCCAGGTTTTTCATGATATAAAATTAATGAAGATAAAACAAAGGCTATAGCTATAAACCACATACCCACATATGAACTGGTCCAGCAATACCCATATTTATGGGGACATGATAAAATGAAGTATTTAGAATTATGGATTAAAAGGAGTCAGTTATGGCAGCTAAGGATATGTGGGAAGAGACTAAACAAAAGATAATACAAAAACTGAGAAACTGGAAGCTCTTGCCTATGGATATGGATAGCAAGACACAAGCAGTAAAAATGTTTTTAGTCCCTTAAGTTTTATATATAGGTCAGGTATACTTTATCAGCTAGAGGACAAATTGTGGGTAGTAAAAAAGAGTTGAAGGATTTTATCTGGGAGGGGAAGAGGGCAAAAGACAATTAGGATAAATTGATCCTCCCAACAGAACAAGGATGCTTGGGTTTTCCTGATTTGAATGAATATTTTAGCACTACAAAGGTGCATAACACAAGCAGAAAGTTCCAACTGAGAGTGTAAAGAGATGATGATAAAGCTGAGGGTAATTCATGAAATAAGGAAAACATGGTATTTTGGATGGAGAGCCTGAAGGAGAATAGCAACAGTCAAGAATATTATATTCATAAAATAGCAGAACGTTTACTGAGAACTAAGCCAACACAGGACCTGAAAAAAAGAGACTCTACCAATACAGATGACTGCAATTAGTGGTACAGATAATAGACAGCAGGGGGCTGGAATTTACTGGAGGAAGATGACAAAGGAACCAGTGTACTGGGAACAAATAATTAGAGATGGAAAGGTAATAGCATGGGAAGAGACCAAGACTACATTTGGATTGCAGGCCAGTGATTGCCTTCCCCTATCATGGATTGATATCAGAGTCTAGACAAAGATAAAGGGATAGGGAAAAACAAAAACTGAAGACCTGCATTGGCTGAGACTTTAGTTTAATCTAGAACAGAAGCTGCTTTTAAAAAAGAGGTAGTTAGCAGGGCATATAAAATACTGTAAAATAACTATAGGACTCAATCAGAAGATGTCAGAAAAGATTAGGAAGAGAGATAATATATGCAATTCACAAGAAAACAAAGGGAGGACATATATATGGCTCCCAAATATGCAACAAAATTGAAAGATTTAGGATTTTTGCCTAGAAGTGTTTGCATAGATACTTTTATACACCAAACAGACACCAAGGACTTTTTCCTTGGGTAGATGGCAAATGTAGGTGTGATGGGGAAGGAAAAAGCAACTGAGGTAGCTGGGAACATATGTTTTGGGAGTGTAATGAGTTGGTATTCTTTAAAAATTCTCTACAAAGTAATCTGTCAGGAGTACTGGAAAAGCAAATGAATGTAACTAAGGAAATTATTTTTTGAGCTGGGTTACAGGATCTGAATTACCTAGACATAGTAAGGCCCTTTTAAGTTTAATTCTGGTGAAATCAAAAAAGTGGGATCCTTAGAAAAGGCTAGAAGTAAATTACAGAGAAAAATGGAAATTGTGGGAACAATACGTATAGGAAAATGTTTTGGAGGAGGGAAAAGGTTTAAGAAATGTCAGAAATTAAATAATTTATGTAATGTTGCTCAGAGTATAGGTTATATAACAATAAGTCTGCTGTATAATGTTTGTAAATGTGAACTTGTTAATATGGTTTGATTACTTTTATAGAAATGTATATTTGCCTATGTCACAAGTGATAATACAATACAGTTGTTTAAAAAAGATAACATCATTTAAAATTAGATACATTTAAAACTAGATAAGATCAAATAAAAAATCAGATGGATAATTCTGAAACACGAGTCATAGTCTAACATCACAAGGACTGGACTGATGCAGAGAAAGTCAGAGTAATTGTGAATACTTCAAAACCTGAAGACATACAAGCATTCCAGAACGTGTAAAAATAGTGCAACACCTTGCAAAGTTTGTTCCTAATATATCTGAACTACATATGCCTCTATGAAAGCTGTTAGAGTAAGATTTAGCATGGTAAGAGAGCTATGAAAAAGCAAAGTATTTGAAATGCCTAAAAAATAGTTATAGATGCATCAACAGTTTGTTTGTGTCTTTTGGCTTTTCCCGGTTAGGGGTCACCACAGCAGAACTCCGGTCCACTAATGATTGGTAGTTGATTTTTAGGTGCCGAGTTACCAGCCCTGATGCACAACCTTCAACGGAGGTACGCCCTTTCACGCATGTCTCCACGCAGAAGACGCTCTAGCTGAGAATTAAACCGGACAGCGTCTTACTGTGAGGCGACAATGCTACCACAGCACCACCACTGTACTAAAATGAAAATAAGCTAGCTATGTTGCAAGGGCCTACCATTCTGTATGAAAAAAGATGTATGATTCTAAACAAGATTAAACTATTTGTTTATGGATCAAAGCCATTTACAGATGCATGAGAGACATGATTAGCTAGAAAATGAATAATTAGCAGTAATGTCTGTATATAAGAAATAAATGAATATGTCTACAATAAAGACTTTCAATTGTAACAGTCCATAGTCCCTTACAAAACATAACATTTTTTTTCTTCAAGGCATCCCCAAGATTCTAAAGGATACTATTAAATCTACAGAAGCAGGATCTGAAAGTAAAATACAAACCAGTCAAGTAACAGCTATAAAAAGCAGCAACACAGACAAAAACATATTTTCCAGAGTTGCATGAAGAAATCTAGAAGAAGAAAAGATTGTTAGATAATACTGCAGTTATCATTGACAAATGAAAATATCAAATAATACCAGAAATGTACTGATACTGATTTAAGAAAAGACAACTGAATGTGAAGGTGACATGAATAAAAACTATCAGTAAAGACAGAAAGTCAGTCTTATTTTTATCTCAAGGAAAAAGCAAGCTGCATCCAGGACTTGGTTTTAAAACCTAAAAAAGTTCCCAATCAACTGTAAAAAAGTCATGCTTGAGGGGATATACATGTCACCTCTGAAAATAGTATAGAGCAAACTGAAGAGCAGGGCATGTAATGTTTTGGTCAGGGATGTTAACTCATATTGAAGAAGTAGTACAAAATCATACTACCTGAAATTCATACTACAACAGCAATTCAAAGGTGCTAATATACCCAGTTCCATATCCAGAATGAAGTCACATGTTTACAGATTTGTCCCATTTCAAAGAAGCCATGTCTTATATATATATATCTCTATTTAAAGTTTTTTGAAATAATTTAAATGACAAGCCCAAGTGCAAATATGATTGGTCCATTAAAATCTATATTTCAAGACAAGGGAGACCTGAAAGTCTCATATCTGATAATGGTTTATGATAAATAAGTCAGTATGTCATTTAATTTGTGCATAAATGGGGTCTGGAATATAATACCAGTCCCAATCATTTAGAATCCACTAGAGAAGTAGAGAGCAGTGAGAAATCTAATGAATATAATGAAGAGTTGAAGCAAAAGGAAAGTCCCCTCACAGTTTTGGAATACAAGACTACTCCACTGCAGACACTCAGTCCCTTATCAGTTCAGCTGCTGACGAGCAAAATTTTAAAAACAAATTGTTTACTTCAACTGCATTACATTAAAAATCATTACAAAGTAAAAGAAATGTTGAAAAAAAATAGTAGCAACAATATTAGTATGGTAGGCATCACATAAGACTACTAGAT
>NC_056728.1:1085281379-1085323879 GCF_019279795.1 Protopterus annectens
AACTAGTCATTAAGCAAAAAAAAAAGAAAAGTTAAAAAAATGCGAGGTGTAAAAAATGATAAAAATGGTTCGGTATATACCAGTTCTGTTTCCCAACATTTTTTTTCCATTTATCCAAGTACTGATAGGTTCCAACCAATCTTAAGGAAGCTGATACTTTTAGGCTATTGAATAAAAGGCTTTCAACCTCAAAGATCATTCAAACTTGCTCAGAAGCAAGCCAGCAATTCTCAGTTATTCCTAAAATGCTGATCTAATTATTCTAGGAATTTGTGCATCAGTGTGCATGAGAGGTTGGAGTCTCCACCACCACCACCACCACCAAAAAAAAGAACCAATGAGAGCAGCAACCACAGCATGTTTCAATTGACAAGAAAATGATCAATTGTTCACTGTAAATGCAAAGATTATTGGTAATCAATTTGAGTTCCATATCCCTGTCAGAATGTGAGATGAACATTCTGCACAAAGATCTTACATTAGTTATAAGCTCAAGGTCAAACATTGTGGGTAGATTAAGATTTTTAAAGGATGCTCTATAGCCAGCATGGATTACATTGACACGGTTTACATATGCATCGACATTATCCTGCATGAGATGGTTAATAATTAATTTATTTCTATGAATGAGTTTGAGTACTTAGAGGTGGAAAAAACAATGTTGGAGATTAACTTTCATATTATTAGCATACACAGAAAAGGGGAGATTCTTTTCTTCTATGCCTAGTTTTCCATCCAGGGTACAAATGCCGAACTTTTTTTAGTTTTTCTTCAAGCACAACTTAAGAGTCTTTGGTTAAAGACATGCAATCTTTTATTTTGAAAACTGGACAATTTATTTTCAGAGTTAAATATGAATATATATAAAAAGACAGTGTGAAAATACTGAGGCAGTTTTTGTGCGGCACTGATACACTTATCCATAGGAAAAAAAGTATCATTTATGTTGTATCGCAATTGACCTTGAATAACTTACTTTTTGTTTGTATTTATAGTTTGATTTTTACAGCTAACATTTTGCTCTCTTTCAGTAAGACACAAAGTCTGCAGAACATATTATTTCACATGCACTTTCAAACAATGAAACAGATATAAGAATGTTTGTGTTAAAAATGTCACTTTTAATTTCGTCATGGCTTGCAAATACCTTATGTCTGGTGAAGTAATTTATATTAATAAAAGGAAAGTTTATGGCTCAGAAAAGCATCTGCTCTAGGAGTGAATTGAAGTATATATTAGAGAAGCTAAGAAGTAAAAACTACTTATAGAAAATCAAATAGTTTGTAAAAAGAAAACTAATGATGACCTTTTTGCTTTGCATTGGTAACACTAGCCTGTGACTGTTCTAATACAATTAAAAATACAACATTTTTCAGGTCCAAAAGAACAAGAGAGGATACTGAGATAGCAAATTAGTACCAAGAAAGCAGGAAGCCCTGCTTATTTTGAAATACAGCCCATTACATCCCCTTTGGATGAAGGTGGAAATATTGTGATGGTACCTAACTTGGCAATTGATTGTTGTTGCAATTTAATTGTTTGCTTTTAACTAATATATTTTATTGTATATAAAAGTATAATGAATGTTATCCTTGACAACTTTTTGAAGACATTATGCCAAGGTGCCAGGGCGTTTACTTTAATAAAATTATTTAGGTAGATTTTTATAGCTGTGGTATTTTAAGTTGTTGCAGGCATGCATGTGTATAACTGATTTTATACAGTACATTTATTTTATTTTAGCTTTTCTTTTTATTTATTTGTTTATATATTTGTTTTATTGGCCAAAACTGAGCTGTACAACCAAGCAAAGACACCCATTTACAGAGATGACTCTTTTCTTCTAGCACAGTGCTAAAAATGTTTTATACAAATCTTGGGACTTTATCAACTAATCAACTTGTTTTTAAAAGTTTGATATTAACTGTAGATTTAGCAAGGTAACTTATTATGATGCAACTGTTTCCTTGAACATTTAAGAAAGAGATGAGTCACAATTCATATTGAGACTGTAGCAGCATGCATCCTGTTAAAAGGAATGAGGTTAGCAATACATTTATTAGATGTTCACTGATTGTTGATGGTATTTGTTGATGTATTTACTTACCTACTTACTTTTATTGACTAAACTAGTTGCACTAGGCATGTGTTCTCTTTTCATAAGACACCCTAAGTGGTATGAATGCAGGTGAAGAAAAGCCTGGTCAGGGACTCGAGGAACATCCCCTTCTCTTTTCGGTAAGTACCATGGGATCTTTAACATTTGCCTTCCATGTTCTTTCATAACTTAGAACCTTGGCATTGTAACCAAAATGAACTGCAAGTTGTAAGTGTGTGCATTGTGGTGTCATTGTGAAGCTATATGCGCAGATGCGTATGTATACCTGTATGGCAACCATTAAGCTCATTACAAGCTGCACTTGTTGAAAAACATCTGATAAAGATTCAGCTGTTTTCCTGCTTTACTGTGGCTTCGGAAGTACTTTATAATATGTTTGGAGGTGTGATGGGGAAGTCCCCCATTTGGGTGATTGGAAGTGAAGCTACCATTAAAAAATGATCATTAGTGCACTCACGTTGAGTCTGCTCACACACACACACACACACACACACACACACACACACACACACACACACACACACACAGAGTAAAATTAGAAATTTTAGTATCATATTTTGAGAAGACAACTTTCATTAACAGAAAAAGGTAGTCAGGGGAATTTTTTTTTTACTCTTAACCATGAGCTATTGGTAGCTACCAATACACGAAATAGCCTCTTCACTCCTTTCATTGTACTTACTATCAGGAAGGCATCCAGAAAAATCATGCTGTGACCCTGCATGTCAGCATCCCTCTTCATGGAGAGAGAGAATGAACTTTATGTCTAGCATCTGTAAGAGTGCCACCCCTTTTAACAGATAGCTAGAAGGCAGCCTTTATACAGGCATTTTTGCAATTCTATGATGTATGAAGTATTTTCATATTTATTATCATTTTTTTATTGTATTATGTATGTTGCTCTTCTGGAACCAGGCTCATGGATAAAAAGGATCAGTTCATTGGGCCACTTACCCAGTTGCTGAATTCAGATAAATAAAATAAATAAATATATGTTGCTGGGATGTTTCTTTCTTTCTTTCTTTCTTTCTTTCTTTCTTTCTTTCTTTCTTTCTTTCTTTTTTCTTTTTTTTTTAATGCAGAGGCAGAGAATCCTTAGCTGGGTTAGTGAAGCCTGATGTCACAGGCATCACAAGTGCTGATGCCAGCTCAATCATCTTCAGTCATACCTGTTCATACTATGATCACAATGGCAGCTTTATGGCAACTATGAAACACACCCCAGCCTCCACTGGGGCATCTCCCACCTGCCAGAAGAAACCCCAATCCCTAGCCCCAGAAAAGGTGAGCTGATGCAAACCATTCATTCTTACCTCTCTTCTCCAACTCTTGAGCACACAAGCAGCTACTCGATCTTGGATTAGCTGAGTTGGAGTCAGAGTTCAATCTCTCTATGCCATATAACCAAGGAACAGGAAATTTTAACTGCCAGCGGTGACATTTTTACAGAAGATGTGATCCATCAGCGCTAATACTTCTTGGAATTTTCTGGCATAAACAGATAAAACTCTGACTACAGCCTAGTCCACCCAAGATCAGTTAATGACTTGGGTGGCTGATGGAGTGACAAGGAGGATGGGTGTGCCCATCACTGGGGGAAGGGAGAGAGAGAGGTCGCATGGGCTTACCCCATACAAAATCCCTGCCAGGGGTTGGGGTCACTGTGAGAGGGGTGTGGTCCAAAGAGGGGATTAGGCAATAAGCCAGTATGTTGCCATTGCAAGCTTGCTCTTCAGGTATACTGAATATAACACAATAGGGGGAGAAAGGGTATGTTAGAACAGAAAACCTCTCCACAGCAGCAGGTGACACATGGTCCCAGGACTCTCTAGGGATCCTCATCATCTCCAAACCTAGTGCAAGTTCAGTAAGTCTAGGAGAGTTCAGGATGAGTAGGCAGACCTGACAAAGGACAGGAGAACTGGGATGTGCTGATGGTTGGGCTACATGAGAGGAAAGAAAAGTGCTAAAGCTTCTTCGACTTTTAGTTCTTGGACCCTTATGAATTCAGCAATAAGCAACTAATCTATTATGCAAAATGTGTTTATGCTTAAATAAAATATTGCATTCTTCACATCTAGCTGTATGGATTATTATTTCAGCAGTGGAACAATAGTCTGAATTTAAATTTACATCTAATAAATACTCCAGGAATGTATATTATTAATATGATAAGTCTGTGTGCTTTGCAGGTGAATTTCTGGCTGTCAGCCTTACAGCTCACAGCTTCATACTCAACTGATGGAAAGTCATTAAAATGATGAAAACTTCTATAAAGTGGTGCACTACAGAGTAGGCCTTTTTGTCTAAAATATGAGATCGAACAGTTGCACAGTGGTGGAATTTTAATGCGAATAGAACAAGGATTCTTACCTCAAAGATGGAAGCATCTGACTTATGAAGGTTCGCATAAAGCACCACTGAAGGTCATATGCTAGTTGTTTTATATACGTGCATGTGTGTCTATATACGGATCTATGTCAGATGATTGAGTTTTCTGAAATTCAAAATTCATACAGATGAGACCATATGATTGAGTTTCCAAAAACTCGAACATCAAAAACAAAACAAAAAAGCTTTCTTTTACATTTATGCAGGGGGGTAAGCCCCCCTTGCCCACAACACCCCCTGCAAATTATATATACCATCTCCGAAATCACACTACAGTGAAGAAAAGGGTAAATTCCTGAACCTTGCTATACCACAATCTCCATTCCAAAGTTAAGAGTTTTAGATAATTCCATCTTATGGTCATGACCATGTGAATTTTGAGTTTCTGAAAACTCGATCAACTGATAGGGATCTATATATATATAGAGAGAGAGAGAGAAACAGACAGGGTGATGAGATGTTTATATGATATCTGTACAGTTATAAAGCAATAGATGAATACATTAATACAGATATAGATAAACAGATAAAAGCTCCCATGTATTTGCTTTATATCTTGAACCATTAGTGAACCAACTTCACAAAATGTCAAACAGAGGTTATAAAGTTGGTAATATGAATGTGCTGTTTTATTTATTCAGATGACCTGTTACTTTATTTAACAAACCCTGAGATTGACTTGGATAGGGATTTGGTGAGTTTAACACATTTAGTCAGGTATAAGGAAACAAAATGAATAAATCTAAAAAAAGATGATTACGATAAACTATGTTCCATCTTTAGCACTTAGGAAAAAGTATAATTTTGTGGCCCTACCAAACTGTATCATCAATCTAGGGTTGAGGTTTGCTCATTCACTAAAGGATTCAGTTGAACTCTTGTTTCAGCAAATAACAGACAAGGTTAAATTGTATTTTCAACAATGCCCCCCACTCATGTTGGACTTTCAACAAAGAATCCAGGCATTAAAATAGTTTGTTTTCCCAGCTCTACTATACACCGTAAAGGTGTGACCCCATCTCTGTTAAAAACTACAATGGTACAAGTGCACTATATGATGACCTCTTTCTTCTATGGTTGTTGCAAACCTAGATTTCCTTAGGAAAAGTTAACTTTACCATTGGACAGGGAAAGTTTTGCTCTCCCAGACACAGGCCTCTATGTCAAGGCATCTAGACTGAAAAGAGTATGCAGTCTAGTAACTAAACAATTCAGCTCACTTTGTAAGGTTCTATTTGTTCAGTAACTGGAAAATGCCAATAGTATTTACAGAGTACCTTTGAGGTGAAGGTATCCAATGTTGAGACAGTTTCTAGAGATTACAAATTGGGCTACTGAAGCTACAAACTCAAAAACTTGGATTTGATAAATTATCTCAGTAAGTGTAAACAATGTGGTTTGTTTTGGTAAAGCCTATTTGTCTGTGTCAAGAAATAGTAAAAACGCTATTCAGTATTGGGAGCAAATTCTTCTGAGGCAGGGACTGGGTATATGGAACACCTTTAGAGGTAGATTAAATTTAAGAGATGAGGATAGATAGGTGAGTTAAACAGTGTAAGCTCCAAAAAATAAGTTTGATGCCTAGGTCAGACTGGCCTATTTAAATTGGTGGTGGCTGGAGGTAAGGGAAGGTAAGACCACTTCAAATAGAGTATTTTCAGAGCTGTATAATGCACTTCTATGATCTAAGCCCTCCTTAATGAGTAAGGTCAATTAGTCTGGGAGAGGGACCTGAGGTTGACCATCCCAGAAGTGATATGGTCAAGGCTGGTGTTGTTGCCAAAATATGCTACCAGATCTAGAAAGCTTAATTTCTTTACTTACTTTGGGGCCCAGAATATAACCTACTGCACCTGGTCTTAATAGTGGCCAAGAAGGTTATAACTAGTTCCTGGAAGAAAACGTGACCACTGTTGCTGAGAGATCTAGACTCACTGCTCTGGTATCATTGAGCTGGAGTCTGGCATATGTGATCCCAACATTAGGAGTAACATGACAAACGTGGGTGGACTGGTTGAGGGTTTGTGTTGCCAGTGCCAGCACAGTGTAATATTGTATGTTTTACCCATCAATAAGGCACTATAAGACTTACATTTATTTTTTCTGTTTCTGTGGTCCAAACCTGGTAGATGCTGTAGTAAGCTTCTAGTGTTCCCCATATTAATCTGTGACTAATCTGTGATGGACTTGTCTTCCTTTTCATTGTGTTGTTAAATGAAATGATAATGTCAAGCTCAAAGCAGTCTTTGTACATACATATATATAGTTCAAGAATGTGTAGTGGAGATCTAAACATCAAATCACAAGTGATCCTTTTTTTTTCAAATTCTTCAGTTTTTCTTTATGTTGATTTTCAAAATGCCTGCATTGATCAACTGTAGTTCGATGCTTTAGCATTTCAGTAAATCAACATACATGTGAATAAAATACAGTAATTTCAAAAAATAAGCTTTGTAGGGATATAATATTGATTTAAGTAGCCACTATAGCTAAAGGAAACCATGTCAGTTCACATAAGTGAAAGGACTTTGCCAACAAAAAGTGTTTTTATTGCATTTATTACAAGGAACCAGAGCACCTGCTTAACTGTGTTGACTGCTGCAAAATACATTTGACCAGATAGCAATGTGTATTTCTCATGTGGCAGCCATCTAGGGTGTAAGAAGTACTGTAAGAATGCTGATGCCATCTTTACTACCTGTAGCACTATTTATGCACTGTGATGGTTATGTCTGACCCCAGAAACAAAGGACAGCTGAAATGATAATGGCCAGTGATTCTCTTCACCATCGCACTAGTTACATGTGGTTACTACATTACATATAAAGAGATAAATGACCAGCAGTGTGATAGTGCATAGCCTGCACATTTACATCTTCAATGTACAGTAAATTTCAAAGACTGAGCAAAACTACTGTTCTTAAGCAAACCCTTACCTTGCAAGAAGTATGCAAACTCAGAATTAGACAGCCGAATTGTACTTTGAATTTCAGTAGACAATAATCACTTTCAGACAATTTATTATGACAGAACTGCTCCTCATCCATTCCAACATCATGTCTTAATTTTTCACTTAGGGAGTATCAGCTTTTTTCTCTTCTGAAGGAGCCTCAAGCCATCTGCCCTCTAAAGTCAGAGCTGTCTTAGAACTTTTATACTTGTCAAATTTTACTTACTTAAACTAACGGGATGATTTTTTTATTGGATTTGTTGTTCTAACTTTACATCATCATTATTTATTTTACTCTCTGGCAAAGATTCAGGAAGAACCTAGCAGTGGGTGTTAACTGCTGCAGCAAAAATGGCCATTTACTGCTATCATGAAAAACAGCAATTCAGAGATGCAGAGAAGAAAGACCCCTGATCATCAGCTCATTTGCATGTCTTTAAATTTTGTGGTTGATTACTGCAAGCACTAATAAGCCCTTTGCTGCAGTAATTACCTCTAGCAGCCCATATATTGTATTGGCACAGGCAGCCCTCTCATTCACTCCCCCACACATGTGAACACATTCAAACACACACACACACACACACACACACACTCTGACATATCCCCATACCTCTCATCTATCCCCATACCTCTCATCTATCCCCACACCTCTCATCTGTCTCTTGTTTTACAGAAAGGCCATGATTTTGCCTCTTATGACTGCCCTGACTCTCGTAGCTCACAGATCATTACAGTCAGTCAATAATGGCAGACATTAGAGTTTCATACTTCTTGTTATTCAGAATATGCTTTGTGGTGCAACGCCTGCTGTTCTAGTAACTGTGTGTGTGACTTAGAGTAATATTTACAGAGTGTTCCAGATCTATAGTACCCCCCAATACTTCTTATTGTTCAAAAAACTGCTTTGTGCTGCAGAATTGTCATTCTATTAACTTTTTACGTGAATTAGAGTAATGCAAATGGCCCTGTTGTCTGGTGTTCCTACCCAGTATTAGAGGCTTTGCTGAGTATTCTAGCAGAATTTAGAGGTATGAGAACCATCCCCTTACATGCACATGTGTACACACACACACACACACACACACACACACACACACACACACACACACACACACACACACACACACACACACACACACACACACACACACACACACACACACACACACACACACACACACACACACACACACACACAAGTGAGCCATGACATTGACTTCCTCCAGTGTAACTTAACCATCTTTCACATTACCAAACAGCTAGTTATTATTTTTCTGACAAGACCTGGTCATGCTGCAGAGAAGAGATGCTTCTGATAACAACTAAGCTCACCTCTTAACACATCTTTTCTGTCATTTTTCCTACTTCATATAGAAACTGCAAATGCTGCTTAAACATAGACATACTTTCTAGCCACTGGTAAGTAGAATCTTAAACTTACTGAAATAATCTATGTGGATTTTGTGGGTGTCCCTTAACTATGGGTCCCATGGAAGCTAGAATCAGCAAAGCAAACATTCAGAAAAAAGGAGGTTACCCAGGCTGGAAGCCATTGGCAATGATGACCACCCTGGCACACAGAGTTTAATATTTATTCATGGATAGGCAATAATAAACAATGAAATACACATTTGTCTTGACAGCTGATGTATCCTGATACAGAATGTAACGCACTTCTCGCTCTTGGAATAGTGAAGTCATCATCTTATCGGATTCATCGCTGCCATGACGAGCTGGGATATTGCTTTTATAATAGCAGAATATATCTCATTAATACACAGACATCTCCTGCTTCTGATGCTATCTATTAAATATTGAAGAGCTAGCTGGTTTTAATTCACATAGTGTTGGTAGTGCCTCTGTTTTGACATTGGAAAAGCATAGCAAGACTCCTGTGGGAGTTTTCACGAGACTGAAGAAGACTGAAGGAGAAAGGTATGTGTCCTGTTTCCTGAGGGAGAGACAGCTAGGCAACATTAACAAGAATGTACAGCTTATTATTAGCATTAGCACAACCTATTCATCGATATAAAACTGCAAGTCTACCAGACAAAATACACAGAGTCTGAGATGTTAACAAATTCAAACAACCAAACAGCACCGGAGGCAGGGCATGTTTAAAGTCACCTATACAAATATCACAATATGCATGGTGCAGGCAGCACCATGGTGGGGCTGCTAACATCAGAAAGTGAAGGATGGAGTTCAGGCTGTCTTACAGTGTTGCCTGAACAGACATACATTCTAGAAGAAGGGCGGGGTTTAGTTATGTACAGCAGTGAGACTTCATGCCTCATCTCTGAATATTACATTATGGTTTCATGTACTCAAGCAATAATAATGGACCAACGCTTAACTGCCAAGGAACCTCATAATGCATACAGCAGCTTAAAAGCATGCTTCCTGAGATAGCTAACTGCATACATCATAAATGTTAAGAGGCAAATCAAATGAAGACTGTGGAAAACAAACCATAGTAGGCATGCAGATACTTATGCCAGATCCTAAGTTCCACAGTTATAAATCCAGCAAAAAGCTCAAGGATGCCCAGTGCCAGCATGATCATTTAGGTCATGGAAAATAAAATTTATGATCTGTAATAAAACACAAATGCTTCCTCCACAACCTTGCTAAAATGGCATGTAAGGGACATGCCAGTAATTATGCAGGATATACAGCTATGAACATGGGCAGCACAGTGGTACAAGAAGTTATCACCTCAAAGCAAGAGGTTCTCTAGCTCAGTTCTTGTCTGGGGTACCTTCAGTGTGGAGCTTGCATATCCTTCCTGTATTCATGTGAGATTTCTCCAGGTTTACTCCAAGCATGAGTGTGCATGCATATGTGTGGTATGGAAGAACAACCACAACAGGACTAACCACCTGGCAGGTATGAACAGATATGAACATGTTTTCTTAAGATATGTATAATCAAAGAAATGTTTAGTTTGTTTCATTTATTGGTTGCTAACCTCTTGTTTTGGAGTCTTGATGTGTGCTACCAAGGAGGAGTTTGCAGTGACAGAATGACAGGTATATTGAGGTATACATGCAGAGAATCTATGGTTATAGCTCTGCGTCCTGTTTTGAAGACCAATAGCTCAACTTTAGCCCCTCTGCTGCTTATTAAAGTGCCTGGTCTCTGCTGGGTGCCAGTAATACAACAGATTTAAATGTCTTCTCCCCTCCCCCCTTCCCCACAATTGATGAGAAGATGCTGGTCACTCCCAGCAATGAGGTTACTAGTCAGTCTTGGATACTCTGGGCCTTACTTAGTGCTTTATCCTTCTGGGCAAAATATCTGGAAGAGTCTCTTTTAAATTTGATGGAAGCTCTCCATAACATCAGCAAAGCTGCAATAATCTGGAGAATAACTGAAACTAGCAAATCCATGCAGGTTTTAACCAACCTGGTAGGTACTAGATCTGGCCTTCAGGTGGGGAAGTGAATCCCCAAAACTCAAATCCATGACCTCAGAATAGACAGCATATGAGGATCTGCATTAAAAAAAAAAAAAAAACAAAAACACATGGTGTGACATCACCAAGCTTAAATATGATGTCATGTGGGTGTGCTTTTTAATGGTAGAAATGGCAATCATTCAAACAAACCCAAGACCCTGCATATCCAAGAGAAAGTCCAATTTGTTGTCAACAGAGATACTCAGATTACGTAAAAACAATCTAGCTTCAGCTTTCTAGGAATGCATCACCAAGGAAATTTGTGCACACTTACAGAAATGTCTTCAGATCACTGATAGGAGGATGTGCACACTTACAGAAATGTCTTCAGATCACTGATAGGAGGATAACTGAGGAGAAATCTGTGGTTTGGTCCCGTTGTAGTATCTCTACAAGTTAGTAGTGCTGCTGCCAAGAACCTGGATCACTTCTGGTGTGGAATAAAATCAAAGTCAACCCGCAGCCTTGCCTCTGGACACTGTAACAGAAAGTCCTAGCATAATGACTTCCACAAGATGGTGCCAAAGCTGGAATTTAACCAGGTTTCTGTTTAAAAGATCATTATCATGCAACAAGTAAAGCATGACTGTTGGATTATTGAAAATAAACCTGACGTGTATGTCCCAGCATGGCAAATAAAAACTTTTCAGGAGAAGACTTCACCTGCAGGAGTAAGCCATCAGCAAAAATACAATGGTTGAACCCTACTCTGTCCTTCTACTATATGCCAAGTCTCCAATGGAAATTGTAGGAAAATCATGGGATATGAACAAGACACGTGTAGATTAGCAGCAAGTGGTCTCTGCTAGAAAACCAGCCAATACTGCCTAGCTTTTAACTAGAAAATATGCATTGTAATTAAAATAAGTTTTTTTTTTTTAAATAAGTATTAACAAATAATTACAGGAATTCAAATAATGATGTTGCAATGTTATAATATTATAATGCATTATATTCCACAAGTTCCCATCCTAATGTGAGGTTACCATGGCACTTGCTGCTACAACTCATTAAAATGTGTTCCCATCCTAATGTGAGGTTACCATGGCACTTGCTGCTGCAACTAATTAAAGTGTGTACCATGCTATCTGCCTAACTGTCAATAAAAATTTTAATTATTTAATATTTGGCATAAACTTAGCTCCTTAAGACTGCTTATTCCCTACCCTTCCTTCCCTAGAAAAGAAACTCATCCTCCTAACAGCCCTACGACAATGGAGGATGTTGACTCAACTGTTATTCCTGGTGTCAATCTGGTGCATATTAAAGGTGATGGTTGATCATTTGTAAAGCATTTGTACTTCAAGATAAGATCTCGCCTTGGCATCATGTAGCTGAGTGAATAGATCCTTCATTTCTGTATTCTATCCACATAGTTGACATTCCTCATCCCCTATGTTCTTCTTAATTGTTCTCATAATTTTCTCCAGTGTTTTTTTACTGATCTTGAACGTATGAACAAACCGATCCAAAGTGCTCAGTCATGGGGCTCATTATACTCTTATATGAAGGAAGTAACACTTTCTTACTTCTGCTAACACTTACATACAGCATGTCACTAAGAATGCAATAAAATCTTCTCACTAGAGTGGTTACATTGCCTTCTAAATTAAGGGAGCAATCGCTTATTACTTGTAAGTCTCTTACAGAACCTACTACTGGTAGTATCTGATTATCATTGCTGTATGGAAACTTATGATATCAAATTACCAAAATGCATAACGGTACAGCTGGTAAAACTAAGTGGTACCCGATTACATTTACACCACATATAAAGGCAATAAAGGGAAAGTGCTGAATTCTCTTGTCTTGTTATGTTCACCACTATAGCCCCAATCTTTGAGTCATCAATGATCTTGCTTACCCAGATACCATGACTAGCTGGTAATATTGATGTAAAGATATTAAGGGTCTTCTACTATGCAACCAGTGTCTAAACAAATTGATTATGTGCCCAATTTTGTTCATTTCTCCATTTTTGTCAGTATCATTTTATGGGGAACTGAGTCAAAGGCCTTGGGCAAATGCAGGTGTATGATAGACACTGCTAATTCCTGATCCATGACCTCTATCAGATTATTATAGAAATGTAACACATATCTCTCATCTTTCCAGTATTTGGTGGAAAATGCCATTTTTTTCTTAAATTAAAAAGGAGCAATGAAATTACAACTGGTCTTTTTAAATAATGGCTTGTTCACATTTTGTTTCCCCTCACCAACCTCATGACATCAGCCCATATTCACTACACTGAGACATCACCAAAGTCAGATGTGATGATGCCACTAGAGCCATGGCCACGACTGATTGCGAGGTGACCCATGCAAAAGTAACATTAATAATGCAATAATGGTTATTTCAAGAAGCTGGTTAGAGATGAAGCAGTTAAAAAGCAATAAAGTCACATCTGCTGCATAAAACAAACTAGCATGGAATGGTCAGTCATGGTGTCTCTTTGAAATAAAGAAGACAGTGCAACCTTGAAACACAAATAAAAACGATAAGTACAATTTATTATTATTTATTTATTTAACATTTGTTGACCAGGAAAGTCTGACTAGGACAGATCCTATTTTCAGCGGATACCTGGGGAGAAACGCCAGATGCATGTTTTCAGAATGTTTGTAAATTTTTACAAACAGAAACTATACAACCCAGCATTCTGGGGATGAAATATACATGCTAGTGATTTTCAATTACGCAGAAAAAAATGTTGAAGGACTCTGAAAAATGCACACAGTCACAATTTGATACAGATACCTGTACACCACTGAAACTCTAAATGGGTGCTTCATATAATTTTAATGATAATAACATAGATAATAAACCCACATTGTTATTTTTATTATTATTATTATTATTATTATTATTATTATTATTATTATCATAATACAATCTCTGAAAAAGAACTTTTCTTCATGTTGCTATGATAATCAGGTATATAAAAGAAGTAACTAAAAAACTACTTTTGATAAAATGCTGACATGGCTACAGTAATTATTGCTAAGCTGAGTTGTTTCAGTAAACAGGAAACTTTATGACTGATACCATGTCTCCCCATGAAATCAGTGTGTTATAAAGTTTATCAGTATGCTTTCCTGGTTCATAGCTACATACAGAAAATATAATATTTATTATTAATTAGTAATTTGTTGCTGTCTGCACCATAATGCTGATTTCTTGAACAGACATGACTCCCACTGGTGATGTATTATTAAAGGCAGTTTTTAACAACATATTGCTATGATGTTGGAGAATTTAAATGCAGATGGCATATATATTGACTGTTCACTAGTTTTTGTTAGACATTATGAAAAGAAAAATACAGCTCTGTGAGTAAACTTACCATAATAGTAGCTGTTTGAATGATGACTGCTGCAGTAGATTTAGCTGTATGGATTACATCCTGCGAAAGATATAATAGTCAGCCAGCTTCTACTACTTAAAGGCACCTTCCACAAACCAAAACCATTAATCAACTCAAGCAGAGCTGAAGAAAAAGAACAGTTTGAGTGCCAAGCCCTTCAGAGCTTCCATGCCAACTGAGAGAGGTGGCTAGAGTCCTAAAAAGGTCAATGGTAGGAACATGAACATAAAGTCCTCACCCTGGCAACAAAAAAACAAAAAAAATAAAAATAAAGTGGATGGAAGGAGGGAGGGAGTGGCTACTGCAACAGTGATCATACAAACATCTACTGTTACGGCAAATTTACTTACACACCTGTAATATGTTCATCATTTGATCGCTGTTGCAGTAGCCTTAGCTATATGGGTAGACTGCCTTAATTTACACTGACTGAGAGGAGGAAGGATGAGTGCCCAGGAACCCCTATGGTCCTAGCAAAGGCTGCTCTAGTTCTGGAAAAGGAATATAGCTTGTAGTGCTTTGTAAAGGTATGTACAGAGGACCAAGCTACTATTTCTAGAATACTTCTAAAATCCACCTCTTTCCAAAAACCCACAGATGAAGCCAATACCCTGGCAGAGTGAGTATTGACCTTGCCTGGAATTGCCTTATTGTAGTGGGCGCAACAAAAGGTAATAACACGAGACAACTTCTATGATGTATACATTTAACTGAAGATAGTCTGTATTGCCACAGGCTGTCCTTTTTTGTTACGTTCATAAATAATAACTGATCAGAGTTTCTGAAAGTTTTAGTTCTGTCAAGATACATTCCAAGTTGTCTGTGGATATCCAGAGTATGGAGAACCCTTTTCCCCCTCATTTTTAGGGTCTAGAAAGAAGAAAGACATGGATAGCTGGGCTCAAAGTAAACTGGGATACCACTTTATCCATAAAGGAAGGATTACTTCTAAACAAAACCCTGTCTTTATGGAAAATTAGATAAAGTTGACCATAGGATCTTACAAATCAAACACTCTTCTTGGAAATGTCAAAGCAATCAGCAAAACTGCTTTCCTTGTTAAGAACCACAAATCAACCTGATGAGCAGGTTCAAATGTAACAACAGATTTTTTTTCTAAAACAAGGTTAAGATCCCAAGGAGTAGACACCTGTTTTCTAGGAGGCTTGGTATGTAATACCCTCTTTTAAAAACATTTTAACATAACAATGCATTGAAAGGGGAGAATACATGGGTAAACATGCTGAAATGGGCAAGAATGAACCTTGATAGAGGAGTAAGAAAGCCCAGAGGATAATAACTCATACAAATATTGCAGAACCAGAGAAACACCAGTGTTAAAAGCATCCTGGTTCTTGTCTTGACACAAACTAGCAAATGTTTTCCATTTGCTAGAATAGTAAGTGCATGTACATATATATATATATATATATATATATATATATATATATATATATATATATATATATATATATATATATATATATTAAAATAGTGGATTTTCTTACCTCCTTTAATACCTGCTGTGTGCCCTCAGAAAATAGGTGCCTAAACAGTATTACAATTCTGTCATCCATGCAGTTGATTTTAGCTGGGATTTAAAAACATCCCCTCCCCCCTGTACTTTGTGAGTAGGTCCAGTCTATGAGGAAGGCCATGGTAATTGCCCTTGGCCATTTCCAAAAGAAGGGAGAACCATAGTTGCCTGGGCCAGAAGGACCTACAATGAACTTAGGAGTATTCTTCCAAATCTTCAGAATGATTCTGGATATAAATGGAAAAGGTGGAAAGGCATACAAGAACATTCCTGTCTAAGGAAAAGAGAATGCATCTGTTTTCTAGGTCTTCTTGCATGGAGTCCTGTAAAAGGATTTTACCAACTCATTGTTCTGAATGGAGGCAAATAGCTCTATCTGATATATTTCCCACAGCTGGATCAATTACTTTAAGTCCCTCTTTCTATTATTGAAGGTCTATCCTGGTCTTCCTAAGTTTACAAGCCACACAATTTTGCATTCCCCACAGCTGGATCAATTCCATTAAGACTCCCAATTCAGTTTCTATTACTGAGGGTCTATCCTGGTCTCCTAAGCTTAAAAGCCACACAGTGTTGCATTGACAAGTTGCAAGATACCAATAAAGTGAGACTGTGCTGGAAAGCTATATGCCAAGCTACCATGGCAAGTTTGCACAGGTAGTGGTCCCACCCATTTGTTTATGTAGCACATTCCTGTGGTGTTGTCTATAATCACTTGCAATGGTCCTGAGATTGATAGATGAGTTACGAGCACTTATTACTTCCAACATGCCTTACATTTATGTGCAATGACCTGTCTTCTTTGTTCCAAAGGTCATGCACGTTTCCCCCCATAGGCACAGCTGCCCAAGAAAACTCTAAGGTGCCTGTTCTTACAGACTGTGCCAGAGCTGGAAGGGAAAGTGCGAGATCTGTATTCAGGTACAACTGGTCTCTTCATCAAAGAAGTTCCTTTTTCACAAATCTCAAAACAGGTATTTGGAATGTCACGGTATGTTGATGTTGGGACCATGCTGATTTTAGGTACCACTGAGTTTTTCTTCATGCAGGGTCTGGCTAGAGGAATCATGAGAATCATGGATGCCATGAATCCTAATATTGTGATAAATTATCTTGTTGAGGGCTTGTTTTGAGTGGAAGAAAAGCTCTTTGAACTGAGGTAACTAGAATATACCCCGGGTAAACAATCCTGTGAGAATGAGCCAAGCAAGATGTTTGAATGTTGCACTGAAACCTCAGTCTGTTCAGTAGATTTCTCACCTGTGTGATAGATTCCTGACACTTTGAAAAAGACTCTGCAAAGATAAGCAAGTTATCTAAAAAAGCAGAATGTGAATACCTTCCAGGTTACAGTAGGCCATCACTGCAGCTAGGCACGTTGTGAATACTTGAGGACTAGTGCATAATCCAAAAGGTAATGCAGAGATCTAAAAGCGTTATCCAGGCACAGAAAACCTTAAGAAACATTTAAATCTGGTGCTGTAGGACTGCAATGATAAGCATCTTTTAAATCCAGGGTCGCTAAAAATCTTGAATGGGAAATGAGGGGTAACAGGTTGTGAAGATATAACACTTTGAACTTTAGAACATTCACAAACTGGTTTAGAAAAGAAATATCTAGGACAGGCTCCATGATGTTTCTTTCTTTGGTACCAGAAAAAATGTTGAATAAAAATCTTCTCCTATCTGAGAAGCAGGAATAGTTTCTATTACCCCCTGAGTTACTAGATGCTGAATGACAGCAGGAGAAAAGGAGTTTGATATGGTGGATGTGAAAGAATCCCCTGAAAAGGAGGGAGAGGTTCCCATTTCCATCTGTATCCCTGAGAAATCACTCTCAGAACCCTTTGGTTTGAAACCATCTATTGCCAAAAAGAGAAATGGAGAGTCAGATTTTGGGGAAGAATTAGGTTATTACCAAGGTGAGAAGTGGGAGAGAGGAATTCTGTAGATAATCGTTCAGACTTAGTAGACTGTCCTTGTCTCTGGAAGGCTACTCCTTTCTTTTTGGAGCCCCCCGACATTGCTTTTTAAAAGTTTGCTTGCCATCAGCTTGCTGTGTCTGTTTATTTATTTATTTATTATTTTTCGTTAATTGTAGCAGAGGTAACTGTAAACCATTGACAAAATTTGGAGAAGGTAGGCTGAAAAATCTGAGAAACTCCCTGAAAAGGACCTCTACAGAAGATGGTCAAAAAAACCTGTCTAAGGGAGAATTTACAGTCTCAGCTTTAACATCTTCAGGAAGATTTGTGTATGTAAGCAGGCAAACCTTTTCATAACAGTACCAGTAGCAGCAGCTCTGGAAGTGTCATCTGCTAAATCATAAGCACACTTCGGAGTGTTTAGTCACTAGAGACACAGAAGCAATAAGATAACATAAAGATGATTTTTTTCACAGAAGGAAAAGAAGCTATAATCTTCCTAATTTGACAAAAGAAGCTTGCATAAACTTTAACATCTGAGCTTTATGATTAAGAATTCTAAGAATAAGTGTTGCATTACAGTACAATTTGCATTCTGATGCTTATCACAGGGGGTGGGATTAGCATTTACCAGATGTTTGGCAGTACCAAGATTTATCAAAGAAATCACTGGAAGGTCAGATCTGAGGTTAGAAGATAAAAACCTATTAAAACTGAAGAACATTTTGCAGTCTATCTGGCTGTTAGACAGCTAGCAACCTATGTAATAAATACATCCTCAAATGCTTGAAGAACTGGTATTGGTTCAGGAAATTCCAGCTGTAATAAATCATACTGTTTCTGTAATGACAGTGGAAGAGGATTATGTTCCAACTGGAACAACTGATAAATTATGGATATGAATTCAGGAAAAAGAAAATCCTTCCGAAGGACTATCTGAGTAGACATTTCGCTCAGAATCAGAGGCCTGACGAGAGAAAATAGAAGTTGTCCCCTAACAATCCTTTTCCTGTTCAATGCCTCGAACATCCTTATATAGTGAAAAATTGTTTTTTTCTTATTAGAATTGAAAGGGTCAAAAGCCTGCACTAATCCCTGAGCAAAGCCCAATAAATCTTTCTTGTCCAATGTACCTGATACAAGTAAAGATATATATCTTTTTTCTACTTTTTGACAGAACTTCTGAAGAAGCAAACCTAATTTTAACAGACAAAAATCCCTAGGGATAAGCATTCCAGTTTGGCTTTGCAGAAAGGTATTCCTGCTCCTTCTTCCAAGAAAAACAAGAGTGGGTCTCCATTGCTCACCAAGAGCATGTATCTATCCCTCAGTTCATGGTAGCTGTAGAGACTAAACCAGAAGCAGCCATAGAAAAAGGTCTAGAAGTGGCCATAGTTGAGTGTCCCATCTGCACCTGAGACAATTGAGAAGCCTGCTGAACTGGCAAAGGCTGGTTAGGAATCTTTCTTTCTGCAGCAGGAAGAAGGAAGAACTGTGGAACCAGCAGGATGTTCTATGCTGAAGTCAAAAAAGACACCCGAATACCAGGGAAGCCTGACAACAGTAGTTGTTACTGCAACAGGTAAAACATTTTTTCCCCACAAAACAACAGTAAAAAGAACTTTAAACACATCCCAGACACCAAAAATAATAGAACACAACTTTTCACAAGGAAAAAAATAACTTTGTTAGTTTTAACAACCTTTGTACTCAAAAGTAAAAAGTAACACTCCTGTTAAAAGTTATGTGACAGTCTATAAAAAAACATTCTTCCTAGCTTAAAGTTAATAATATCACAGAAATATCTCTGTTCATTCCTTCATATTCTTTGCCAGCTCTTTGTGACAGTTCTTTCAGTTTACCTAGATACCCATTATATTGCATATGTTTAGCAGCTGTATTGAAAATGAAAAACTGCAATGTATTCTGCAAAACAAGAAGTCTGTGTTATGTTTTTGGATGCTTTATTTCTTCTCATTTTCCCACATTGTCACAATGCCCACACTCTCAGAATAATGTTGTATTGGTGATTGGCTTGTTTAAATACAATCATACATAAACATAAGCAGGCTATGTTTTAAGATATGAAAACCTTTATTTAACTATAGTCTCTGCAATACTAAATATCACATGACAACTTCTTTTTGTTTTTACATTTTGAAGACACTGTATCGATTGCATTCCTTTTAGTAACCGATTACTCTATCAGCCGTTTCAAAGATTAGAATATTTTATTATAGTTTTATTTGTGACAGAAGTAAAATTTGCTAGTGATGTGGGTGTTTACCCATCCCCTGTATGTAGGAGGAGTTACAGTATTTGTTATGCAAATATGTTAATTGTGTGTCCAGATTTGTGCACAAGTATTCCTACTTCTGAATCAAGAATCCAGATTTTCAATATTTGCAAGTGGAGATTTATGGACAGACATGAATCCATACTTATCTACATCCATCCTTAACCAAATTCTTTCAGGAATTTCATTCAGAATAACTCATAGCTTTTCTCAATAATACTTGTCAAACTAGTAGGCCTGACGTTTCCCATTGAAGATGTATTAAGGCACTTTGGTATTTGAACCACCATTGCTTTTTTGTGTTCATCAAGACAATGATGTCTAGAAATTTTGGCTAAAATAAAAATACCAGAACTGGAACTAACTTATTCCTGATGTTGTCAAAAAGAAACCATAGATATCAGGTTGTGCAGATAAATCGCTTGTTTTATTTTCCTCAGGGTTGTGGATATACTTAAGTCGGGGCTTAAGTATAACTGCCTAGTAAACAAGCCAAACGTTTCTCTGTTCCATTTTTGTCATTAGTTTCATTGCTGTTGACTTTTAGTGCTACTGCCCCTTGAGTTGTTTATGGACTAGAACCTAACATACATTTTTTTTGCTTTATTCTGAATTTTTTGCTAGATTTTGTTTCTATCTAAGGCTTGCCCTTCTTGTAAATCTTCTCATTGCTGACTTTACTTAAAAATACTTATGAATATTATTTACTGTCAGAAATTTTTCCTTAATAACCCAAAAATGTTTTTCTTTTTCACCATTTTGTCAAGACTGTCCACCTGGTTGAGTCCTTTTCAATATTTCTGAAGCTTGTATATATTTTCTTCTTTTTCAATTAACTCATCAAGAAGATTATACAATTTCTACCAACTTGTACATTTATCTACACCACTTAATACCATTCTGCTCTCCCATTGAACATTTCTTTATAATCTGCTTTGTAATAATTCCTACATGACTCTGAATAGGATTTAATAAAATCCGCACCTCCCACACTAAATGCCAGTGTGGGTTGGTCAATTAGAGGGATGGTGAGACAATGTGATTCAGACATAGATATGGACGTTACGAAAAAGATCTTGTTATCAGCTCATTAGTCTGACAACACCAGTGTTCTCCATAGGTTCATAGGTTCTAGGTGTTTACTAGCCTAATGACCACAAGGGCCTTTATAAGCCTAGCCATGCATCCCAAATCTCTGACTAGTTCTGTTACCCTTGATAAAGTTAACCATGGCCCTGGGAGATGAACCATTTACATGTTACCTGTTTGTATTAGAGACATAGTTGCCAAACCAGGGATGAATTTCCGGTTTCCCATCCAATTGTCCAAGTTGCACTTGAATTGGGTTAGGGAGGAACTCTGCTTCACATCGATTGGGAGCCTGTGTTATAGATGGCATAGTCTTTGAGATATATACCTATCTCTCCAGCAGGTCCTATTTATATCACAGGCAAGGTTTAAGTCTTATAGACGGGTAATTCTGGTACTGTTTGTTTTGTGGATATGCAGGAGGTCCATCAGAGTGGGGTCTGACAATGCCCTGTATGCCAGGCATAGATCTCCTCCTCAAAAGCCTGTAGGAGACAGAATACAGAGATAGGGCAGAGATAGGGCCTTGAGGCAATCTGCATAGGACATATTATTTATGCCCTGTATTCTTTTAGTAAGGAACCTCTGTGGACATTCCAGTTGTTGGATATGCCTAGTTAGGTACATACCAAAGGGGGAAGTGTACTCAATAATAGGTTCAACGAATGCTGAATACAGTGGAACAATGACTTTCTTGGACTTATATGCCATACTTTTGTTCATAAGTTGTACAACATTGAATGATTTCCTCACCACTGTAGATACTTGATGATCAAAGGCTCCCTGACTACTGGGTCATCTCTAAGGGGTGTGTTGTCAATATGATAGTTACCAGAGATGGGTGACTTCCCAAAGCATACTATTATGCATTTCTTGGCATTTAGTTTTAGTCCATGGCTCTGACACCAGTTGTTTGTCTGGGTCAGCCCCTCCTGGAGAACATTTGTATCAGTGTGAGATTTAATGACAGCTTCTAATTTGCAATCATCTGTAAATTTAGTCAGCCAGAGACCACTGACATTGACCTTGAGTTCAGAGAAGTAAATGCCGAAAAGGATTGGTCCAAGGACTGATCCCTGAGGGACTCCACTTGTGACTGCCCTCTTTGTAGAGGTGGACTCTCCAATTCTAACTTCCTGGTTCTTGTCTGTGAGCCAGTTGGCTATCCACCAAGTGACATACGGGTTTGTACCTAACCTCTTGAGTTTGCCAACAATGCCCGAGTGGGGTATTGTGTCAAATGCATCGGCCAGTTCAAGGTAGGCAGTGGGAACCATTTTGCCCTCATCCAATGCTTTGGTGACCTTCTCAAAGAAGTTCACCAGGCTGAGTAGGCATAATCTACCCTTGACAAAACCAAACTGGGTTGGGTCAGATCACCTCCATGATAATTCTTTCCATGGCTTTACATATAAGATTAGTGAGACTTATGGGTCTGTAGTTTCTAGGGTCTCTAGATGGCCCACCTTTGTGCAGTGGGATGACTGTTGCCTTTCTCCATTCATGAGGCACAAAGTCTGTTTGGAGGCTACAGTCATCACCCCTACACACACACACACACACACACACACACACACACACACACACACACACACACAAACACAATGACATATACACTTCCAGACATTCATCCACATACACACACACACACACACACACACACACACACACACACACACACACACACACACACACACACACACACACACACACACACACACACACACACACACACACACACACACACACACACACACACACACACGCTAGCTTACCTGCACTGCAGATACTTCCATAGTAATAAACATATGCCTGCCATCTTTTGACAGGGTTCACATTTTCCTTCAACAGTGAAATGTTATACTGCCAAGCGAATCTCTGAATTGCTTTGCAATACTATTCAGAAGCTGCTGGCATTTATGAAATAGAACAGCTGACTAATTAGCTGCTCCCTCAGACTGCTGCAATAGCATGCAGCTCTACCAGGAATATTGTGATCTGTGCTAATGCACTCCATGCTAGTGGGAAACCTCAGCAGTAGTGCAGTCTGGGGATTGGAAAAGCTTACCATGAGGTGGAAAATTGTTGTGTTAAAACTTCCTCTTCATGGTAAGCTTTTCAGAATCCAAACCATTGTCTTCTGACTGGAAAATATACAGTTTCTCAGCAAAACGTTTAGTCGAAATGTAGATTTGTTCCATTCAGCCCGTCTTTAAAACAAATGACACAGGTCAATAACACCTTGAACAAAACTGTTAAACATCTGGCTTACTTATCTGAATATTCATTTCAGCTTTTCAGGTTAAATTACCTCAATTTTAACTAAAGATAATCTAATGTCTCTTAATACCTAATTTGATTCCAGATATAAGTTTTAATTCAGGCAAATTAATTATTATTCCAAAAAGGAAAAGGCATCCACAAAAACTTTGAGTACAGAACAACAATATTCTTAAATACAGACCATATAATTTGCACTAATATTGGTAACAAATATCTTGTAAAGCATATTTCTAATAATGATGGACCCCACCAAATTGGCTTTGTCCCCAGTAGGAAAATAGTTTCATCAAACCAAACATTACTTTCAATCATACATTATTTTGCAAAAAAAAAAAAAATATACCAATCTTGACACTGCCATAATGGCAACAGATGCCATAAAAGCGTGTGCCACTATTAATAAGTGAAAGCCATTCCCCATTTCAAAAAAGATACAAATTCCCAATAATCTGACTATGAGGTTTATGTACAGATCGATGAATTATATTCAAGCCAATAACCAACTTTTAAATCCACAGGACAAAATCAAAGTGTAGGACAAGGATATGAATTATCACCTGCCCTTTTCATACTAACTTTACAACACTTTTACAGGCAATTATACAGTGACTTTCTATTAATATTCAAAAACAAGCATGCTGATTGGCCATCCCAACCAGCGTGCCCATTGTAAATCTGAGAATCATTTATTTATTTATTGATTGATTGCATTTGTTTATCAGGAAAGTCCACTGGGCCTAAAAGAGACCATTTTCTGTGGAGGCCCGAGGAGAAAAGCTCCGACAAGAATCATTGATGCAGAAAAAAAATTAAACATTAATTGGTACAGAAGTATAAACAGTGTTACACATAGTGGTCATGGTAATATATACAGAATATATACATAAGTCAGGAATTTAGTTGGTATGATTACAGTAACATATACAAAGACTATGACTTTTTCCTATTAGTATATCTCACAATTTCTCGCTTTTCTTTTTTTAAAACAAACAAAAAAAGAAAGCGGAAGACCTGAAATGAATGAAAGAGATGGTGCAGACAAAAATAAAAGGATAATCAGGTACGTTCTGCAAAACAATAGAAACTTACCTGATTATAAGTTTATTTTGTTTGTCCCAGCAGTTAAAAGTCTCCTGGATTCTTTTTTTTTTTTTTTCAGTTAAAAAAAGAACAGCAAAGGAGATCTTCCTTTCTCCATTGCTTCCTTTGCACAGCACGAATGTATTTTGTAAGTGTGGAAACACAAGTCCCATATGCATGCACAGTACATCAGAAAAAGCCCAAGGATACCACAAAACTGTGGAAAGCCAGCATGGAGGCATCAAACAAAGACATTATGTAAGAAAAGTAAGCATTTTTTTTCTTAAATAATGTCATTGTATAATAGCAATAACCAACTCCGTGGTTGTGGTATATTGAAATTTACCCATGGTTGGTTTTATTTAACACTCGGGCTTCGCCCCCGAGATTAAACCACACCAACCATGGGTAAATCTTCAATATACCACACCACATTGTCGGTTATTGCTTAAATACCTTACAGTTAGATATTCATCTTATCACAGTTGAAGGCACAACCATCAAATATGTTTTATACAGAGGATCTTTTGATGTCAGCTTTGATATCTAAATTGTCACTGGACAGATTTAACAAACTGGCTAAAAACACCCAATTATCTAAATGATTCGTAGTGAACCTTGGCCATACCAAAACACCAGTCAATAAGGAACACAAGCAGAACCCCCTAAACTTGAGAGGATTAATGAGATCAAATAATAATTTTAGCCATATTCACACAATACTTCACAAGATGCAGAATCTCAGGCAGAACTGCACTGCATATGATGAAAAAGGAGCTGAAGACTGGCTGTGTCTAAAGTTATAACTAATACAAAGAATAAATTGCTTAAAAATGAACTTGCTACTGGCACTTTGTTCACTTCACACAAATACTATGAAGACATTAAAAGATGTAATTAAAGGTTCATCTGGAGAGAAGTTTACATGAAATAATTTATTTTCTTTCATTCATTTTTATTTATTTTCTAAATGCTTGTTCTGCTAACAGTCACGATGGTAGCAAGTCAGTTAGTGGGCACCAGGTTTTTCTAGCCCCAGTAACAGTGTCTAACACATTATGTATATCTTTGGCCTCTCTCAAGCACATTGAAAGATATAATCTCCCCAGTATGTCTTGGATCTGCCTTGGATTCTATCCCCAGTGACCCATGCCTAGCACACCTCTAATAAACTACTTATCTGAATATTTAGTTCATATTTTCAGGTTACATTACCTCCATAGACCCAACTTCACCAGTAAGACCTTCTTTCATGCTGAGGTCCCTGTTAGTGGGGAAACTATAGCATTAGGGCAGTCTATGAATTGGGAGATGCCTTCTCAACTGAATGCTGCCGCCATAAAGAAGTAGTAAGTATTCTCCAAATATATCGCAGACTGCTGAGCTCTTACTTTATCATGGAGAGTGAGCAGAGTTGTCTGAAAAAGAACAACATTTCTGCTACATGTGTTTGTCATCTCATCTTTCTTGTCATTACCCCAAATGTATGATCATTTGAGAGGTTAAAGACATAGACCAATTGAGAGCTTTGGCTTAGTAATTGCAGTATTGCTGCCAGTGCACATATTCAATGGTCAGTTTCCTTACTAATTCTACTTTTCACTCATAAACAAGATTGCAAAATCATTAAACCACGCCAGGAAGGCATCTTTCAATACCACCAACTCACATACAGCGAATCATCCACTCTTTCCCAGGGCAAAATCATGACTTCTGGTTTTTAAGTGCTAATTTTCTTCCCACCCACTTCACATTAAATGGTGAACTGCCCCATTTGCATCTTACAAATCACAGTCACCTGAGGATAAAAGGACAGCATCATTTGTAAGGAGCAATAATGTAACCTACACATCTCCAGACAGAATACAGTCTAAGTTTTGATTACAACTTGATATCCTGCCCATAGAAGTCACAAATATGAGGACAGACAAGCTACATCAGTGGTATAGTCTTGTGTCCACTTTGAACTTGTTTACCTTTGGAGTATTTTATTCACAGATGAATTACAAATGGATGTACAGCTCCAACATCCCATATCCTGAACTTTAAATGCTAGTGCAATTTTTTACAAAAATTTAAACCTGAAATATTCCTTTTAACAAAAGTTGTAAAAACATCATTTGTTATGCAACAATAAACAGGAACAGCAGAGATGAGTATATACTGAACATTTTATTAAGCACTTTTATTTTCCTGTGTAACGCAAACTTCTTCAGATAAAAATACAAAAGATACAAAGTGTCTTATTTCAAGGTAAAACCTGACATCATGTGATTGACTAATCCAATCATGAAATACTATTTAAAGCAGGAACTCCCTCTCTTAAAACCTAATACTACTAAAACCTCATACATACTGATACTACTTAATGAATATTAAAGTGGAAATAAACATAACAATAATAACAATAACAGTTATAATTTCTACAAGCCTGGTAACACTGACAGTTATCTAACAGAAATTAACGTATAAAAACTCTATTATAACGTGCAGAAGTACAAGGATAAACTAAGTATCATCTAATAAAACAACCATGCATAGAAATTCAAACAATCATACATAATATGAATACTGAAAATGAATGGACCCTCTCATCTTTGTAAGCTCTTTAATTTTAAAATACAGCTTATACAGCAGATATCATTTATGCCTGGAAAGTTGTACACATTTAAGTAAATTTGCCAGAGCAATTCTAATTCCTCTAATTGTAGAGGCAAAGGACCACCTCTAATATCAATGGGTACTTGATCTATGACCTTATATTTAAACTTATGTTCCTTATTTGACAAAATGTGTTTCGCTAGGGCATTTTCTAGATTGCCTTTGGCAATGGCATATTGATGTTCTTAAACCCGATCATGGAGTCTACGCTCCGTTTTGCCAATGTAGAATGCAGGGCAACATTGGCACCTGGCTAAATATACGACATACTTAGAGTTACAACTGAATCTTTGTTTCAATTTATACTGGATGTTATTGATGTGAAAAGAATTACCAACATCAATAAATTTGCAAAAGTTACATGATTTACACTTAAGCATACCTGTAACTTTAGGGATACTTCTATGATGATGTTCCAACAAGTTTTTCAAGTTTTTACCCCTTCTAAATATAACTTTAGGAGTATTACCCAACTTGCTGAACAACATAGGGTTATTTCTAAACAGTTCCCAATTCTTCTGTATAACCTTAACTACAAATTGACTATCTACACTGAATGTAGTGATGAAGCTCAGATGGAAATGAACTTCAGCCCTTGAGTTATTAACTCGGGGGCTATCTACAACCACTTAGTTCACTTGATCGTATGCAAGAAGTTGAAATATATCCCCTTGCTTCACACCCAGAATAGGACTATACACATTACTGGTCCTTTTAAATATAACCTCTTCGATCAAAGAGTCTAATAGTACCTCGGGATAGTCACGACTTAGGAACATATTTTTTAATATATAACATTCATCTAAGAAATCATTGTCCTGGCTAACTATCCATGCTGCCCTCACCAATTGGCTCTTGACAACCGACCGTTTCTGGTAGTGAGGGTGGCAACTTGAAAAGTGCAGAAAGGCATTTGAGTAAGTGCTGTTTCTGTGAATCTTAGCTACAAAACATTGATTCGCCCTATTCATTGTTAAACAAATGTCTAAATAAACAATTTCTTCTGTATTAAAAGTGGACATAAATTGTAAAAATTGGGTACTAAACTATTGCTTGCGTTGATGTCACCTTTTAATAAAATAAAAATATCATCTAGGTAACTTGTGTAGAATACCAAAGTATTTTTCAGATCCTCATGTTTAAACACAAATTCTGTCTCTCAATAAGCCATGACTGAGTTCACTATACTAGCTCCACATGGGCAGCCCATGGCTACCCCCATTTATTGCAAATAGAAGTCATTGCCGAACATGAAATAATTATTCGACAAAATGACATCTAAAAGTTCTATTACTAAAGAAATTTCTGCCTCTGATGCTTTATTTTTCCTCATAATAAAACCTATCCACTCTATTCCTAACATGTGTGGAATACAAGTATAGAGATCCTTAGCGTCCACTGTTAGGAAATTATAATCCTCTCTATACTGTAATCCATCCATTTTACTCAAAAATGACCAAGAGTCTTTACACGCTTGATCCTCAGGTTCCAAGTATTTCTTTAAGATTGAATCAACAAACTTTGCACATGGATAGGTAGGTGAATTACAACCATCAACCAAGGGTCTCATGGGGTTGTCCACCAGGTTTTTATGGATTTTAGGAATTCTAAAGAAGTATGGAAACCTAGGATATGACAACATCATGTAATTAAAAATATTCATCTCAATCCAACCATTTATAAACAGGTGGTTTATTAGACTTTTAATCTGTTGGTAAGCTCTATTAACCTCGTTAAGTGAGCTTAATTGATATGCAGCACTATCTAAAACCATTTTCCTCCATACTGCATAATCTATATTGTCTATTATTACCAATCCCCTGCCTTTATCTGGTTTACAAAAATGGATATCTTGAGATTTAATGAAATTAAAGTACTCCCACTCATATTTACTAGTGTTATAATTAAACTTCCTCTTATGAACATCTTTTACCATGTGTCTGATATCTAGTTCACATGTGTGTTCAAATACTTAAAGTAAAGGATGTATGGGGGAGTTGTAAGCACTCGGTATGTAAAACCTTTTATCCACAGCGTCACTGGTTGCTTCACCCATCATTAAATTAAAGTTCAATTTCCGGGTGAAGGTCTTAATGTCCAGGATAGTCTTGACCAAATTCAGGTGATGAGCAGGGACATAAGTGTGACCCTTAGCAAGAAATTCCACAATGTCAGGACTAATATTTACTGTGGAATAATTATATACTTTAAAGTCTCCAGTCCTGTTTATAATAACCTCTGGGCCTATATACTGCTGGTATTGGCAACTATTATCTCTTCCATTTGTTGAATTTGCAGTTGTTCTTGTTGGTATTCTGGTACACATTCCTTTGTTTCGGTTTGGCCCCTGATGGATAGGCCTGCTGAAAATTTTGGTTGTCATGTGGGGCATTGTTGCTCACCCGAGAGGTATTTTGTAATCCTTCACTCCTACGAACCTCCACTGGGGCAGCATTAGTATCTAAAGTTTCATCATGCCCATTATGAACATTATTATGAATTGCCTCCTCATGATTATTGTTATTATTAAAGTTATTATTATTGATGAGGTTATGTGAAACCCCCCACAGTTAATTGTCTGACTTCATTACTAGATTGAAACCATACTTGAGCTGGTGAGTGTACAGGATAAGCTGTACCTTGATCGTATGCAGTACAATCACACTGGAGTTTTTTTAATTAGTTAGCTTTTAATTTGAGCATGTATTGGTCTATGCTCAAGAAAATCCGACTGTACTCAAATTTATAGTGCATAAACTCCATATCAGCTTTAATGTTTAAATCTAAGTCCGTGACCTCTTTAGATAAATTTTCCACCCAGGTACTATAATGTTTAACCATAAGTTCCAAAAGTTTGAATCCTTGTCTATCTAATAAAACCAACAAGTCCTTGTAAAATAAAGAGTCCGCTACCAGACCATAGAGTACTGATAACGGTGTAAACCTTTTGGGACCACCTTCTGTACAAGGCATTCCTGAAAATAAGATATTTCTAATTGAAGTTTCTTTAGTTTAATAAGTTTAATGTGTAAAGACTTTAACTTAGTAACCAAGTTTAATGATGAAGCATTACCTCCAGCCAGTGCACCTTCAACATCCACATGTACATCACCAGAAAATGTAAAACCACCTGCAAGCCAAGTAGTTAATGAAGGTAAACCAATAAGCCCTGAGGTAACAACAGACTAGATCTGTAGTGGAGTATCAGGCCGTGGCTGTGTCTGATTCTGATCAGTTGGTAAAGCCGTTAGACTGCCTGACCCTTGAATATTACCATTCTGTAATAGGTCCATGTTAGAAGCACTTCCCATAACAGCTGCGAATGTATTAGGCATGCCCAACCTTCCATTGACTGCTGTTGAATTCTCCTGGTTACCACGGCTTACCAAAGACCCAGAAATCCGTTGGTTGTTAATCTGGTAATTACCAAACTAATACCAGATGTAGGGAGATTTGTTAATGTGAAAGACTCATGGAATTCACGTTGAGTCTGATCCAGTTGGTCCAAACGTGAAGAGATAGACTGGATCTTAGAGGAAATCATTTCTAAAATACTGTTCACATCACTTTTGTCTGCTCCTATGAGGGTTGAATTCTGACTTTGTGAAAACAAACTCGGGCTACTAACCATTCCAGATGCCATATAACACTAGGAAAAACTCTGATGGCCACACAAACTAACTGATAAAAAACAACAAACAGGAATGGCAGAGCTGAGTATATACTGAACTATTTATTAAGCACTTTTCATTTTTTTACTGTGTAAACTCTTCTCTTAAAAAAAAAAAAAAAGCTCTAGCGTGTCTTATTTCAAGGTAAAACCTGACATCATGTGATTGACTAATCCAATCATGAAATACTATTTAAAACAGGAACTCCCTCTCTTAAAACCTAATTCTACTAAAACTTGAAACATACTGATACTACTTAATGAATATTAAAGTGGAAATAAACATAACAATAATAACAATAACAATTATAATTTCTACAAGCCTGGTAACACTGACAGTTTTCAAATAGAAATTAACGTATAAAAACTCTATTATAACCAGTGCAGAAGTATGACAATAAACTAAGTATCATCTAATAAAACGACCATGCATAGAAATTCAAACAATAATACATAATATGAATACTGAAAATTAATGGACCCTCTCATCTTTGTAAGCTCTTTAATTTTAAAATACAGCTTATAGAGCAGATATCATTTATGCCTGGAAAGTTATAATTAATCTCTAAGAAAAGCTGAAGTTCAGAAGTTATCCAAGATTTAAAGTCTTTAATTTTTGTGATATATGAAGGAATCCTTGAAGTAATAACTAATTGATTGAATTCCAAGTGTATTGTTAACAGTGAGTTATGATCTTAAAAGGGACAAGGTTGTATTGAAAAATTCCAGATTTTAGAATAAAGATCTTATGAGATATAAATGTTATCTATTCAAGTTTGGGTACCATGTCTATAGTCCTGGTGTGAGAATAGTAAAGAATTTGGTCCCAAAGCATTAAAGGTATTTTAATTTAAACATTTATGTCCATTTTTTAACTGTTTGGCTGAGGACAATAGTCTAGGAGATTTCCTATTGGTAGTTTCTGTAATATCTGTGATACAATTGAAATCACCTCCTAGTATAATATTACCTTTAGAAGTAGTTGTAATAAAGTCTAAGTGTTTCTTAGCTAGTCCAACCCCTATACCCAGGAACAGGTATAAATTAACCAGGTCCAAATTCTATTATTAAACTCAAGTATAACTAAGGCCATGAGTCCATTATTATCTACATGTTTATAAATGATGTGGTGATTTAAGAAAAGTCTTTTTCCATAGAATTGTTACTCCTCTGGTCTTATTTTTATAAGAAGATTGAGCAAGTATTGTATATTCCTTAGGGTCCCACATAAATGTGTTTTTAAAGTGCGTCTCTTGAAGAAAAACTACTTGAGCCTTGTTTAGTTTAAGATACCTTAGTAGGTTGGTTTTCTTATATGGGTTGTTTAAGTCATTAGTATTTAAGGATATCAAAGATCAATCCATGTCAGAATTCTTTAAAGATATCAAATAATAAAGGTACTTGTATTAATAGAATCCTGTATACATAACACTTTTCCTGAACAGACAATAGAATGTCAATTGTTGTATTTCTATTTATCTCAATCCAAATAACTTTCCCCATGAAAGATAAAAGTAAAACAATCATGTCAGGCATTTCAAAACTAGAAAAGCAGTTAAATAGCAAAAAAATAGCACATTTCACTCTGATATAAACTTTAATACAACCTATACATGGAATGAGATACATTCCTAGTCTAGCAAACAAAACTAAATCTGCTAGACTACCTATCCCAACCATCAACCTTTGTTGGTTCGAGCCCATGAAAACAAAGTAAAAAATGGAGAGTATATTATAAATTAAGAGAAAAATAGTAGTGATAAACAACTAATCAGATATTAATTCCAGTTAGGTTTTAGAGATGAGTTACATACACTTATTATTCATAGGTTCATATGTTCATACTAGGCTATCTGCCCGAGAGCATTTATAAGCCTAGCCCATAGTTTTGTGGCTTACGCCACCCCTTTAGTTTGGAGAAACTATGCCCATTATTTTGCTGTGCCTCTGTCGAGCAGTGACACTGAGGTAACCCCTGGGGTGTATCTGCGATCTCCCATCCATTGGTCAAGATTCCTCTTGAACAAGGCCAGCGAGGTGCTCTGCCTCACATAAACCGGGATTTTGTTCCACAGCATAGGGAGTCTTTGGGTGATGAATCTATCCCTCCAGCATGTCCTATTAATAACCGTGTCGAGGTTTAAGTCTCCGCCCTTGTGGCTCTGAGGATCTAGATTTTTGAGATGAAGCATGTTCATCAAATCTGGGTTTGACATGGCCTTGTATGTCAGGCATAGGTCACCTCTGAGCAAGCGGTAAGCAACTGAATATAACTGGAGTTCTTTCAGTCGGGCAGCATAAGACAGATTTTTGAGACCCTTTATCCTTTTGGTGAGGAACTTTTGTGGCCTCTCCAGCTGCTGCAAGTGTCGGGTCAGATACATTCCGAATGGGGCATTGTACTCGATCATTGGTCTGATGAGTGATGAGTATAGGGAGACTATGACTTCCCTTGATCTAGATGTGAATCCCTTCATGATAAGGTGGGCAATGTAGAAGGTCTTCCTAACTACTTAATAGAAATATTAAACATTTATACAGTGAATGAAGAAAGAGACATATTAGGATATATATATATAATCTGAATTTAGTGCTTAATAGACTAAGGACACAATCTAAATGATTACCCAAAATACCTATGCATGTCATCTGTATTAGGTCTAATAAAAACTTCAAAATGGCAGAATAAATCAAAGAATCATTTAGCATTTGTGTTTACTTGCCCTCTGAATAAATCTTATCATGACAAACTCCCACTAAATAAAAACTTCACAAGAATTGGGTGTTAGGACATAGTGAGTGTGTATCATTCCCAAAAGATGTTAACATAGATTTTTAGAAATATTCCATAAGACATATTTGTCCTTAATTAACTCCTAAACTTTTGGAATAGCAGATGTTTAAATAACTGACTAAAATCAATAATAATTAACTGGCATCAGTTAAAATGACAAAAATTAGTAAAAAATATTATTTATATAAAACTTACTATGGATAATAGGTCTTAAAAGTGAATGACTCAAATACAAAATTAAGATAGAGATAGCTGTAAATATCTACCATAGTAATAGGGTAATACTGAAACTCATAAATGTTTGTTGTGTTATCACAAGTCACATATATTACTGAGCTCTTTCCCTGTCATAAAGTGCTAATATACTAAAAACATGACTTTATAATAACTGAAAACATGACATCTGAAATATAAATAATATCTAGGATACAATAAGGAAATCAACATATTAAATGCAAAGTAATTATTGTTCAATCAAAATTATTCATACATATATTTGCTACGATTTAGTATGGTGTTTGAGTATCCTTACAGTTATTGCCATTAGTCACAAGCATTTCCTGTAAATGTATAAGCCTATACTAAACACGTGCTAACTGCATAGGAAAGTTATTTATAAAGATCTATTTATAAAAAAAATCCAGTATATTCACTAGAAATAGTGGCTATAATTAACTGTTAACAAGAAAAAATAACATTTCTGTATATATTTGATCACAAAAATATAGTCACTATTATAAAAGGGAACCATGAATATGTTTGCAGACAGTGTAGCTCATAATTCTTGTAAAAGAAGCCTACTATGCTATATTGGGTCTATATTATATTCTTGAAAGCTGACAATGGCGAATCTGACATTGTCGTCACGAGAATATCGAACGCTCAGAATCTCGAGCGTGTAAATGGAAATCTCCATAAGGGGAGATTTCCATTTACTGCAATGTAATGCAGTCTCAGAGTTGGTATATTTAAGTAGTGGGGGGTGTGGAGGGTGCAGGGGCCGATGCCCAAGTGACCAAACAAAGCCAACCATGGGTAAATCCAGCATTAACCACACCCAGCCGTGGGTTATTGCTATTACACAATGGTGTTAGTTTTGTGTTGTGTTATATTTGTGTTGTTATGTAGGTTTTGGTTTGCATTAGTCTGTATTCTTCCACTTTTTATGAGACAAAATAGTCCAATACTTTTTATTTGTTTGTTTATTTATTTATTTAATGGTGTTTGGTTTTTTTGAACACTGTGTGGGTTTCTGTAGGTCTTCACACTATCTACCATAGGTATATCAGGGGACAACTAACATATGTCAGTTTGTACTACAGGTGTCCATAATGTATGCCTAAAAGTGCCATGTGACTTATGACACAGCTGGAGAAGAAATAACTTACTGTGCTGGGACCCATTTCCATCTCTCTTGTAAATACCTGTATAATTGTAGTTTTTGCTGCATGCCATAAAGGCTTCTGACATACACACATTTTGATTTCATTCTACAGTGGAACTCTATATACAACAGTAAATGTATTTACTGATAAAGTGGTACTTACGTATTATCACAACCACATAACAGACTCACTACCTCACATTGTAATTTCCAGTTTTACCATACCATAGCACTCTATGTATGTTTCTTAAGTGTAATCCATTTCAGTATGTGTTCTGTACAATTTTTTACGAAAACTGATTTTATTTCTGGAGGATCGCACCGTGAGATACCTTGGTCATGTTGCATAATTGTTAGGATGATTCTGTCACCTGCTTTCTTTGCAAATTCCCCAGAAAGCCGTAAAGAGAATGGAAAGAAACGTAAAAGTGGAGACACATTTGTAAAACATTGCTGTTATAACGTCGGTTTACAAAAATGTTTGCACTGACATAAATTTTAGGAAGGCTATGGCATTTCAACGTCAAACATTCCTCATTCAGATGGTGACGGCTGTACTCAATTGTTTGTGCACGATTGACAGGAATGCTTTGATGACAGAAGCTACCATTCTCTGTTCTGTCAAAGTGCTGCAGCTTAATACGTTAGCTGCCGGACTTTTTTGCTTTATTATGTTGGGTTTACAATGTGCGCGCTGGTTGGATTAGCCAATCAGCGTGCATGTTTCTTGGCTTTGCTGAGTTTCCATTGTATAATAACCGATCAGAGACTTGAAATTCACAATTAGGCTTGCATATACACATTAGATGTAATGTAATCTGATCTGCATGCATAGAATGCATGATGTCATGAGCTAAGTGAGAAAGCTTTACTTCTTAAATTTCAATCTGACATTTTCCCGCCCAGCACACTATACAGTACGGTTTCCTGACCTCACTTTAACTGTATCACAAAGTCTGCTTATTTACAGTAACAAATGCAAAGTTTAACTGTCGGATACTTCCAAACAGTAAAATAACATTCAATACCAATGAGAGAGAAAACAGCACTTTAACATTAAACTCTACAGGAAACATAACTTGTAACCATTTAAAAACCTTGTGCCATAAAACATACAAGGATATAACTGTCAGACAGACCCAATTTATGTCAAAAGCTGGCAAACAGCTTTTTGTTCACACAGGTGCCAATATATATTCTGAAACAATCAGAAGTTATAAATATTAAAGAAACTAGTTAACATATACTAAATCATAGATATGCCTTGTTGTCCCATGTATCCAAAACAGTTTTGATAAATTAATCTAAGCAGTGACTATGCCTGTGTAATAACTCAGAAGAACATTTAGCAGGGCAAAGGGCTATATATTATTTGAAATAAAGCATGTCATCTTAAGGTCATAAAAGCAAAGATAGCTTACTGTTCAATTATATCACTCAATAAACCAGTAATAGTATACTAATATACTAAAAGCATAAACAGTTATTTAATTTGTATATGAACAAAAAAGTATAGAAATGAAAAAGCAAAAAGAGAAAGAAAAGCAATAAGAAAAATGTTGTCATGACATTCCTTACTTGAAGATTTAGCAAGTGTAAAACAAATTAAAGTCCAGTTGCAGTAGATGCTTTGAGAGATTTAGTGGGAACACCAATCTCTGACACAGTTTTTTTTTTTTCTTTTTAACATCAGTCCAAGAAAATTTATCAGTAATTCTCTTCAGAGATGCAGATGCCCATTCCATATCTTCAGGTAAGGAAATAATGTTATAGTTTTTAATAAAGGCACTTCCTGTAGGGCATTAAATGATCTAATTTCATTTTGATATAGAATTGTTATTCTTGCAGGAAAGACAAGCTGAGTTTTGATGTTATTCTGCTTTAACAGTTTTATTAATGGCCAAGCTTTTTTCCTCTGTTCCAAAACCCTGGTAGAATAGTCATTATCAAACCTAATTGGGTTTTGATTAAATTTAATGGACTTTTCCTCCAGGCAGATTTTAGGACCAACTCCTTGTCAAATAAGATAGAAACATTATGACTATTGATTTAGGAGGAGTGGAGAAGGATGTTGACACTGGCTTTCCTAAAGCTCTATGAGCCCTTTCAATACCAAAGGACAGACCCTCCTTTAAATCTAAATTCTCTGGAATCCAGGTATTCAAGGAAGAAATAATATATTCTCCTTCAGCTTTCTCAGAGATGCCAAAAATCCTTATATTTGACCTACTCTCCCTGTTTTCCAGATCATCCACTTTATTGAGAAGCCAAATGTTTTGTTTGATGAGAATATCTTTCTGGCTTTCTTTTTTCTTCAGTCTTCCATCAAGATCATTCAGGGATGCTTCTAAGTGTGTTATTCTGGATTGATGCTGCTGTATAAAGTCCTTGAGAGAATCTGTTTGTTTCTGACAATTTTCCTTGAAGTTTTGTAAATTCATCCATTTTTAGTGAGAGTTCTTGTAGAGCAGGTGTCGCAAGATGCATTTCTTTTTTTAAAGTCATGTCAGAATGAGAAGTCTTTGAAGTGCTCATCTCCACAAATGACATATTCTCCTTTATAATTTAACAGGAAAAAACTTTCCTAAGTTCGCCAAAGTTACTAATAATATAGTTTATACTTTCATCTATCAATTCTAAGTATTTTTGCTAAAATAAAATAAGTTATTTCCTGTTTATTATACTAGTTTTAGGCGCTCTGAAAAACTGCTGCTATCAGTTAGCCATATTCAATCATTGCAATTATTAATTGTAAACCCTCCACATTTTCTTCCAAAATTGCAATTTTATGGAGGGATTATTAGGGGGAGAGCAACATTTTGAGCCAAAGTCAGGAACAGTTGAGAGGTTTGGATATACCTAATTCGGTAAAGCAATTTATTTGCATGTACCTCTCAACCTCTTAATACAGGAAATGTGGACAAGGCCAAATATATTTGGGGAACATACAGACAGTACTAAAAATTGCTGTTGTATAAGCTTAGACAGTTGATAGAATAATAGGTTTTGGATTACCATGCATTTTTCTGAAGGGTATGAAGTCTGAAACTCAATATCTGTCATTATTTACTGACTTCATTCCTAAATGATGAGGAACAAACCAAAAATAAGAAGCAAAAATCTATTCATTCTGTGAAAATCTGGACACTGGAAAGGTATAGTTCATCTGGGGCTGCCTTTGAGTTTGCCACCCTTCCCCCCTCACCAAATCATGGTTGAATGGGGCCTCCATCCTGCAGCCATTCCAATGTCCCATTACTTGGCTATTTCACCCCATTTACCATAATCACTGTAATGTGCATACTGCTTTACTTCTACGATAATTTGGATTTTATTTAAAAGTTTTATTTTACATTTTACAGCACAAACACTAATAGATATCTGCTAAACAATGCAATGCAGTCTCACAAGGAAAATAGACTTAGCATTAAAATTTCTCTGCCCTTGAAACTCACATTCATTGAAACACCACTGAAACCCACATTCAAAGTAAATACATCTGGCCAGTGGCAGATAAAGAGTAAGTTTGTGCTGTTTACAAATCATAGGCCCATTGCACATGAAACATGCACGTGTTCTTTGATACACCTTCCTGACTGTATTAAATATATTCCTTGTATAATACAGTGCAGTTGTTAGAGAGTGTATTAAATTTATTGTTCTAAACATTTTTCCAGTAAACAATGAAACAAAATGCATGTACCAATAATGGCAATACTAGTCAATTCAGAACATTTCCATCATAAAAGTCTATTCAAACTTCTACAATCCACCAGTATAACTAAATATGCACACTCTCTGCAGAAGTAAAAGTCATCTAAATAATTCCACATTAAAGAGATCTTCAACTAATGAAGAGGTTGCTGCTAGCAAACAACTTTATATTTCATTGTTTCGTCTACAAATAAAGTGCCTGTTGCCCTTGAGGAATAAATTACCCATGTTACATTAAAAAAATGATAAGCTAGTAATATTCCAATAGGGAATGGATGGCAAAATGATAAAAGGTTGATAGTTACTAGGTATCTCTGTCAACGAGGACAGTCTCAGGACTGCAGCATCCACCCCCTTAAAAGTACAACACAGTACAGTATCAGCAATGCATCTATATACTGTGGGAGTAGAACCCACAGCCCTCTGCATCAAAGGCAATTACACGATCTGTTGCGCTATTAACAATACAAGCAGACTCAGCATAAGCAGCACTAAACTTTGCTTCCCCTGAAGCACTTAGCTCCTTGTAAAATCCACTCAACACTCAACTGTATGTCATAACTTTGTAGCACATGCGCACAGGAAATCTGGAAAAAGCCAAAATTTATTGGGGGGAGAAAAGCCCAAAAAACAGGGACACATTTTAAACTTTGCTTGTATAACCTTGGAAAGCTGTACTACTGCCATGCATTGCACTGCCAAATCTTGAACCCAGGCCCCTGTGCACTACAGTCAGAGCAACATACCACTGTGCCAAATCAGTTGTTTCTTGAAAGACAGGAAGACTGAAACTTAAATGGCTATCATTTAGTGAATTCAGTTCTCACCATAGCTCTCAACCTCTTAGCACACAAAAATCTGCACAAAGCCAATAATAGGGGAATACAGCCCCAAAAATAGGGACAAATTTCAAATATTGATCTTATAAACTTATTAAATTGCAAGAATAAAATAGAGAAGTTCTGTAATAATCAAAGAATCTTCAGTTAATGTTCAGTTAATGTTCTCAAAAATATGTTCCAAAAATCACGAAATAGATGTATTAAAATCAGAACAAATCTTTATTCCATGAGATAAGCGCTTTTGCTGTATGCAGCTTCCTCAGATCTCTCAACAACATTTAAATTAAAAAAAACAGAATATATAGACATGTCAATCAGACAATTAATAAATTAGTAAAACCAACAAATTTTTTAAAAGGGAAATGTTAAATCTAGACATTTCTACGCCTGACAGAAGAAGAACTACATAAATATTATGATAAAAAACCTAACAAAAGGTTCATGAAAAATGATAACCTGACTTATAAGGAAAGACTGAGCCTTAAAAAATTACAGGAAGATCCTACTATTATTATTAGACCGGCAGATAAGGGTGGCCGTGTTGTAGTTATGGATATGCTGCACTATTATAATTCCATGCAAATCATGCTGAATGATACATTTTATCGAGCCATTACAGTAGATGTATTACAGGATGTCATTAGATACATTAGTGACACGCTATTGGATATTTATAAAAGTCAACTGATAGATAAAGATCTATAGGAATATCTTACTATTAGAACACCTATCACTCCTATCATACATGGCCTACCGAAAATACACAAAGATGCTCATGACCCACCTATGAGACCGATAGTTTCCGGTCGAGGATGGGTCACTGAGCATCTGTCTGTGTATATAGAGAAAAACTTGAGACCGGTCCTTAACATCAATAAATTTGTGTTAAGGGACTCTAAGCAGTTTCTGATGGAACTATATGAATGCGTTAAACACCATAACATTTCAGATGACCACCTTTTTGTTACCTTTGATATACAGTCACTGTTCACTGTTATCCCTAATGCAATGGGACTTATTTACATATTTGAATATCTGAAGGAACATAGTGATTATACTGTTGTTAAGACTGACCTACTAGTGCATTTCTTGGAATTGGTCTTAGAGAATAATTTGTTCATTTTTGATGACACAATCTATAAACAATTAGATGGCGTAGCAATGGGCACACCCTGTGCCAACAGCTATGCCAATATGTTTTTAGCTTATTGGGAGGAACACACTTTATTTTGTGAGGCTTTATTCAGGGAACACGTTGTCTTTTATCGACGTTTTGTGGATGACGTGTTTGTTCTTTGGAAAGGGACTGTTGAGCAGCTCAATTTGATGTCAGATACTATGAACAATTTAACCAGTTATCTTAAATTCACCATGAATTACTCAATGTATAGGATAGAGTTTTTAGACCTATACATTGAGAAATTGCCCAATGGCCTTATAAACACTGGAGTTTTCAGGAAGGCTTGTTATTGCAATTCGTTACTTATGAGATCAAGCATACATCCACCCTTCATTTTTAAAAACATTATGAAGGGCCAGGCAATTAGAGCCTCCAGGCTAAATCCGACTGAAAGAGGATTTTTGGTAGAATTAGATGATTTAAGACTTAGGCTATTACAGAGAGGGTATAACATTAATGAGGTCAGTCGTTCCTTAGAGAACACCCATGATCTACAACATACAGTAGCTACACCATATTTTGGACCTTCAGATTTTGTGGGAAACATCAATAGTGACAGGACTCCACCTACTATTAAGTTTTTAACAACTTTTACCTCAGACCACATTGCGGTCAGAGAGATCATTAGTAGGTATTGATCTATCTTTCAGGTAGACGATTTGAAGAGTATAGTTGGTGATATCCCTAGGTTTCAGTATAGGAATAAGAATAATCTAAAGAGGATGTTATGTTACCCAAAACAGGGAAGGAAAGGCAGGATGATAGGCCATACGGAGCCTTGTGGACATTGTAACTTTTGTTCATTCATGGACACTAACACTTATTTTTTCATCCAGATTCACAGATAGCTTTTAGGACGAACGTCAATGCAAGTTGCATGATGTGCCATGTGGTATACCTGGCTGTTTGTCAAATCTGCTCTTGTTTCTACGTGGGCAAAACAAATCGTCCACTTAGGGACAGAGTGAGGGAACACATCTATCATATTAAGAAAGGATCATTACACAATGCTTTAGCCAAACATGTTAGCCTTTTTGGGAATACACATAAGTTTCTTTTTAGGGTTTTAGAAGTCATATTCCCGAGCAAGAGAGGGGGTGACATAAGGACATATACTGAAAGTAAGGAGAGTGACTGGATTGTCCTGCTCAGAGCTGATAGTGGGTCAGGACTTAATGAGAGAGCCTCGATAAAACCTAGGTTGAGGGGACGTAGAAACATCAGGTAAATGATGTTACCTACATCCTTAGAGTTTACATTTACATTTAATATTTTACATGATTGAGTGTGTCCTTCAAGTTTTTCATGTTCTATATATATATGCATACATTTTAACTTTATATATACTTTATAGTTATGTACATATTTATGTGTATGCACTTGGCATACATATGCATAGTTTTACATATTTATTTCTAGTTTAGATGTATTTTTCATACATACATACATTTATCTTTCATGTATATAAATATTTAATAGATGTTATACTTGGAGAATTCATGATTGTATGTATGCGCTCAGAGTGCACAATTTGATTTGGACACTTTAGTGTACACTTCTCCCTCCTTATGTATTGGTTATAGGCCATTTGTTATATGCATTATGTGGATTTGTTATATGCATTTTGTAGATTTAACATTTCCCTTTTAAAAAAATTGTTGGTTTTACTAATTTATTAATTGTCTGATTGACATGTCTATATATTCTGGGTTTTTTGAATTTAAATGTTGTTGAGAGATCTGAGGAAGCTGCATA